>NC_079437.1:61988805-62201305 GCF_903798145.1 Danio aesculapii | reverse complement strand
AGTTTCCAGCGGATTTTTGTTGTCATCAAGATGGAGTTCTTGTTGGGGAATCCGTACAGCACTCCTGTTGGCCAGTGTATTGGTGAGTTTGCGGATTATTGCAGCCTCCAATTCAACACAGAGTGTTGTAATAATCATTAAAGCATCACATTCATCCATTCTAATTGTTAAAACGCGTCGCGAATGTGAATTAGCATGAAGAGTCGGCATAGCTAGCTAAAGTAGATGATGCGCTAACACCATGGTAAAGTCTAGAAGGGATACAGCTGAAGATACTCACGTCAATATAGCACAACTTTTATGACACTGTACAACAATATACACTGTTTTTACATTACTGTGAGGGTAAGGCTGGGGCTAGACGTTAATAAAATACAAATTAATGGGTAATTTAAATAATAGTATGAATAATTCAAGTAATATTGACTGTGTTTACATTACTGTGAGAGGTAGACATTAATAATTTTAATTTAATGATTAATTTAATCGATAATATGAATAATACTCTGTCTATTAACTGTTTTACATTACTGTGAGGGTAAGTTTAGGGTTGGGTTAGGAGCTAGACATGAATATAATTCAATTTAATTGGTAATTTAATAAATAATATGAATAATTCAGGTAATATTGACTGTATTTACATTACTGTGAGGGGTAGACGTCAATAAAATACAATTTAATGGGTAATTTAATAAATATTATGAATAATTCACGTAATAATGACTATATTTACATTACTTTGAGAGGTAGACATTAATATAATATAATGTAATGAGTAATTTAATAGATATTATGAATAATACTTTGTATAATTACTGTTTTACATTACTAAGAGTGGTAGACGTCAATAAAATACAATTTAATGAGTAATTTATTAAATAATGCAAAATAAATCTCCTTAACTTTCGGCTGCAGCTGTATCCCTTCTAGCAATAACCACTAACCAGCATCTTCATCTGGTGTAAACACGGTTAGTTTGACAAACTCTGAACGTCTGTTTTCATAACTGGAGAATCCATTGAGTTGGTAGAGAGTAAGATGTGTGTTTCGTGTCAGTAAAGTTAATAGTTTTGAGGACTGAAAGCTCACTGTGATCAATCAGAGCAGAACATTTTAATGCAATCTACACTGAGATATCACTCCTTCCTGTGTGTATTTATAAAATAAATAAAAACATGCTCTGTTTATGACCAGAATATACACATTCATGATTTGTCTCTGCTAAAAATACAGAATTGTGGAGCACAGGAATGAGTTAAATGATTTTATTCACTGTTAAAAATTGTGTTTTATTATTTGTGCATTTTATTGTGTAATATTGTGGCACTATATGTAATTATACATATTATATTATACAAACTATACATAATAATTATGTACATAATTATTAAAAGAAAGAAAAAAACCTGGTTATGAACATTCAAAAAGCTTTGAATATCATTTTGTTAAATAAAGATTTAACTATTCATTATTATTTAGCATTTTATTGTAATATATTGTGTCACTATATCTAAATATCATCAAAAATGTATCACAAATTTGATATAAAATATAAACATAATTATATATAAGATTTATAATTAAATGTTGTTATATAAAATTAGGAATATATAGTATATTAAGTATTGTATATAAATAAAAGGACTGCAAATTTTGACAAAATTCAATAAATTTGAAGCAATTGCATGCCATAATGATGTATAAAAAAAAAACTAATAAAAAGTATTGTTGTTATTATAATATTATTAACAAATGTCAATGGTACTAGTGGAACATGTAATGCTCTAAACAGGCCTCTTATGCATGCACAATATATTATTATTATTATTATTAATATTATTATTATTATTAATATTATTATTATTATTAATATTATTATTGTTATTATTGTTATTATTATATTATTATTATTGTTATGTTGTTATATTATATTATATTTTATTATTATTATTATTATTAATATTATTATTATTGTTATTATTGTTATTATTATTATTATTATTATTATTGTTATTATATTATTATTATTATTATTATTATTATTGTTATGTTATTATATTATATTTTATTATTATATTATATTATATTATATTATATTATATTATATTATATTATATTATATTATATTATATTATATTATATTATATTTTATTATTATTATTATTATTATTGTTATATTATTATTATTATATTTTATTATTACTATTATTATATTTTATTATTATTATTATTATTATTATTATTATTATTATTATATTTTTATTATTATTGTTATTATTATTATTATTATTATTATTATTATTATTATTATTATTATTATTATATTTTTATTATTATTGTTATTATTATTATTATTGTTATTATTATTATTATTATTATTAATATTATATTTTTATTATTATTGTTATTATTGTTTTTATTATTATTATTATTATTATTATTATATTTTTATTATTGTTATTATTATTATTATTTATTATTTTATTATTTTTTTAAATTATAATTATTATTATTATTATTATTGTTGTTGTTATTATTATTGTTATTATTATTTTATTATTATTATTATCATTATTATTATTATTATTTTATTATTATTATTATTATTATTTTGTAAGTGTGGCTTTGAAATTAATTAATTCATTAATTGTGCAGCCCTAAGTTAAGCAATGTTGGTGTTCTCAGATATCAGTTATATAGCAGCTTATGGTTGAATCCTGAAAGCAGTGTGTGTTGTTAACATCATGTCTGGTCCTGATGTGGTTACAAGCGTCATAAATCTGCAGTTTTAGTCACGTGAGTGTTTCGGTTTGTTGACACTGCAAGATATGCAAACTGCAGCTGCACTTGTGGCGTCTTTAACCACTTTACTTTGCTTGACTCTGCGAGGAAATCTATCAATAGCAGTTTATTTGCATTATAATGGTGTGTGTGTGTGTGTGTGTGTGTGTGTGTGTGTGTGTGTGTGTGTGTGGAGTTCCTAAACAGTATTATAACGGCTTTAAATAGTAAAATATAATCTGAGAGCAGAATAAATGCTGTTTTCTGTATGTAACTGAGACTGTGATTTCTGCTTGTCCAGCAAATGCATGTTCCTGTAGTCACATCGCAGGGTATACAGTGTTGAGTCGGGCTTATAGTTGATCAACAGTTGAGAATTACATGAGATTCGTGGAGTCATTGCAAAGTATAACCATAACAGAGTGAAAGTTTACCATTTGCACATGTTTTAAAGGCTTTTCATGAGTTTTTCAGACATAAATTGTACAACATTCGTAACTGATGATTAATTTGATTGAATTATTAATACATCAAGGCTGTGAAGTGTTATTTTACATTTCGCTATTTAATTTCTGTACTTCACTACTGTTTGACTCTCAGGAACGCCATAAAGCGCTGCTTATTTTACTGTTTTGTTTATTCTAGTGTAATAATTTAGCTTGCAACTGGTTTGCTATTTTTTTATACACGATTCACACCCTTACAGAATCGCCAGACTCCAGACCCTGTTTACACTGATACGTTTTAGTTATAAATGAAAACGATCGCGTTTCACCTAGCGTTTCTGAACAGCTCTCCGTCCACACTATACCACTGAAAACACACATCACGTGACCACACACACACACACTCTGGCGTGCACTGCAGCGTATGCATGTGTCTGAGCTCCAGTCAGTCAGCGAGTGCTTTGAACACACCTCCCCAGGTGAGAGCAGCGCACATCAGACAGTTCATCAAGAATCTACCGCTGGATCTAATCTCACTATAGTTGTTAAACCTGATGTTTGATTAATTTTGTTGTCTATATCTAACGACATATTCCCCGACTTTGGTTTTTGAATCTATATATATATATATCTATAATATGACCACAAAAGCAGTCATAAGTGTTTTCTTTATTGAGATAAATCATATGATTGCTGAATATTATAAGCTTTCCATTAATATGGGATGTTGGAATATTATTAACTATTTAATATCTATAATCTGAGGGTTCATAAAAACTTTAAATATTAAGAAAATCGCCTGTAAATTCGTCCAAATTAAGGGTTATGCTTTATTTTAATGTATACATACAATTCATGCTAGCAACTTATCAACAAAGCATTATCAATCACATGGTGTGTCCCAAATCGCATGCTTAAGCACTATTCTACGCCATTTTGTTGTATAAATAGTGTAAGTAGTGCATTTACACTAAAAACTTAAGCGTTAAACTGAAGTGTGTAATGTTGGACACTTCACGCACTCACCATCGGCTGCTTTACTCGTGTAGCGGAAGGGGCGGAGCTATAAATACTCTATTTATTTTGAATTGTGAAAGCAAAATTCTCCTACGAGAGTGATTACAGCGCCTCCCGATGGTGAATGCGGTTATACTCAAGGTATTATTTGGTAGTTTGCTCATTTATTCCACTAATTCGGCAGCCGTCACACGTCATCAGGGAAACGGGTTAATTTCCGCTTAGTAAATAAGTTAGTGTTTCATTTGGGACGACACTACACACATATACCATGCTGTTGAGTGTGTAAGTGCATAAGCACATAGTGGATAAGAGCATAGTGTATAGTGTGCCATTTGGGACGCAGCTTAAGTCTTTTAGCTCCATAAACTACTAATTAGCTTCTTATTAATAAGGTTGGGTTTAGGTATTGAGTAGGAATAGGTATGTAGAGTAAGATCATACTTTATAAGTGCTAATAAACAGGTAACATCTTAAAAATAGGCAATATTCAACATATTCAGCAAAAGAGAGAACATGCAAACTCCACACAGAAACGCCAACTGACCCAGCCAGGACTCGAACTAGCGACCTTCTTGCTGTGAGGCCACAGTGCTAACCACTGCGCCACCTATTTTTCCAGTATTGTGCAGAAGAAAGTGACATGGTTTGACTGATTTGACAGAGTCTCTGTCAGCGGTCTCAGGATAAAGTGTGTTAGAGAGTATATTGCATTACTGCTGCTCTTGATTAGATTTGGGAGGAGTGTATGAGCAGTGTCTGTGTGCTGAGGTCGTAAGATGAAGATCTGCTGACCACAGGATCAAACCTCAGTGTTTTCATCACTCAGCTCTTGCACAGTACGAGCAGATACCTTCTGTTATTATCTGACAGAAGCAGAGGAAGTGTTGATAAGTCTTGTGAAGCTCCTGTGAAGTGTTTAAATGTGCTGTTTTATTTAATGTATGATGTAATCTCAAGTGAAACATATAGAGAGGGCGGGGCATAACGTAGCTCCTCCCCCTTTTATCCTGATGCTGGTGATGTCATAGGGACACGCTAATCATGATTGAAACATGCTAGTAACCAGTCAGAACAAACTAGCAACTGGTTAGATTAAGAACTACATCCAGTAGCAACACTCTGGGAGCTGCTTAGCAAGCACTGAAATGACTATAAGCGTGGCGGCGGCCGGCTCATGACTGTGGTTTGTTTCTGACAGAAAAGGCCACGGATGGCTCCCTGCAGAACGAAGACTGGACGCTCAACATGGAGATCTGTGACATCATTAATGAGACGGAGGAAGGGTGAGAGAGCAACACACACACACACACACTGACAGCACAGTCTGCGCTGTGTATGAGGAACAGTCCTCTGTTGTGCTCTGCTGTGTTTGGGCGTCTCCTCTCCTGATGCAGCGTGTTCAGTGCTGTGGGTGTTTTCCACAGTTGCAGCAGTGTATAGGATGATGTTTGTAAACTGTCTGTAAATGAATGATCACAGATACATTTTGCTTCATGAATAGAGTGTGTCACGTGATGACGTTCTGATACTGATC
Source organism: Danio aesculapii (assembly GCF_903798145.1). Lineage (NCBI taxonomy): Eukaryota > Metazoa > Chordata > Actinopteri > Cypriniformes > Danionidae > Danio > Danio aesculapii. Next base: position 62,195,524 of record NC_079437.1, on the reverse strand, counting down.
GAACACGGCGACCTTCAGGTATTCAGTTTTTCACTTCTGCCTTCAGTGCTTCCTGTAACCCAGGAGAGTATCACTGTAGATCTGCTTCTTCATGGATCTTACAACACACTGTGACGACATCTAAAACTGATTACTTCTCTACTTTACAGTTGGTGACACTGTGAATGTAAAAAGAGCAGTGTGTGTGTGTGTGTGTGTGTGTGTGTGTGTGTGTGTGTGTGATTTATCAGTGTTCATTAAACAGCAGTGGAGAAGAACCTGGAGACTGAATGATGATGAACTCTAGCAGAGAATCTGTTCACTGAAGAACAACAACACAGCTAAAGAAACTCCATTACAACAGCTTACTCTGCTCTGATTGGTCAGATGACTCTGCTCTGATTGGTCAGATGACTCTGCTCTGATTGGTCAGATGACTCTGCTCTGATTGGTCAGATGATTCTGCTCTGATTGGTCAGATGACTCTGCTCTGATTGGTCAGATGACTCTGCTCTGATTGGTCAGAGGGCTCTACTCTGCTCTGATTGGTCAGATGACTCTGCTCTGATTGGTCAGATGAATCTGCTCTGATTGGTCAGATGGCTCTACTCTGCTCTGATTGGTCAGATGACTCTGCTCTGATTGGTCAGATGAATCTGCTCTGATTGGTCAGATGGCTCTACTCTGCTCTGATTGGTCAGATGGCTCTACTCTGCTCTGATTGGTCAGATGAATCTACTCTGCTCTGATTGGTCAGATGACTCTTCTCTGATTGGTCAGATGAATCTAATCTACTCTGATTGGTCAGATGAATCTAATCTACTCTGATTGGCCAGATGGCTATACTCTGCTCTGATTGGTCAGATGAATCTAATTTACTCTGATTGGTCAGATGGATCTAATCTACTCTGATTGGTCAGATGGATCTAATCTACTCTGATTGGTCAGATGGATCTAATCTACTCTGATTGGTCAGATGAATCTACTCTGCTCTGATTGGTCAGATGACTCTACTCTGCTCTGATTGGTCAGATGACCCTAATCTGCTCTGATTGGTCAGATGAATCTAATCTACTCTGATTGGTCAGATGGATCTACTCTACTCTGATTGGTCAGATGAATCTAATCTACTCTGATTGGTCAGATGAATCTAATCTACTCTGATTGGTCAAATGGCTATACTCTACTCTGATTGGTCAGATGGCCTAATCTAGTAGAAAACAAGACAATATTGTTTGCTTGTCCAGAAAAAGCTTCTTGATTTAAGGATGTTTAGTCATTTGTTGAAGAAACAAGATACAAACTCCCAGTAAGAAAAGCATTGTTTTGCACTGTATTACTACAAATATTGCTGCAAATCTTGAGAAAAGACTCCATCATCAAACCTCAGGGAAACACTGCTATGCATATAACCGCACATGCTCACCAGATGACCTAAGTCCACTTAAATTACCTGCCTTTTTCTATGTAGTATGCTTGTTTCTGCTGCTTGCTATAGCGTTACTGTGTCGTCATGGCAACGCTGGTAAAACGATGCCTCTGAACTCTGTCGATTCTCTGTCGGTACAATTTGACATGAGCTGGACTCATGTTCACTGAACACCCGTGCTTAAGTGTGCTTAAAATACACCATTTTATTAACATTTATATGATCTCTAATCTGTCGTGATTCCCCACAGGCCCAGAGACGCCATGCGTGCGGTGAAGAAGAGACTCAACGGCAACAGAAACTTCCGTGAAGTGATGCTGGCTCTGACCGTGAGTGACGGATTACTGTTTACACTAGTGCAGGACATTCATTCATTCATTTTCTTGTCGGCTTAGTCCCTTTATTAATCCGGGGTCGCCACAGCGGAATGACCTGCCAACTTATCCAGCACATTTTACGCAGCGGATGCCCTTCCTGCCGCAACCCATCCCTGGGAAACACCCACACACCAACTCACACTCATGGACTACGGCCAATTTAGCCTTTCCAATTCACCTGTGTTTGGACTGTGGGGGAAACCGGAGCACCCGGAGGAAACCCACACCAACATGGGGAGAACATGCAAACTCCATACAGAAACACCAACTGACCCAGCTGACACTCAAACCAGTGACCTTCTTCCTGTGAGGCCACAGTGCTAACCACTGCGCCACTGTGATGCCCTTATTTATTTTATATTATGTTAATTAATTTATTTTATTTCTTTATTTTCGTAACCTTTTATTTTTGTATTGTATTTCCATTTCATTATTATTTTTATTTATTTCGTTTATTACTTTATTTTACTTCTATAATTATTTCTTCATTTTATTTTGTTTTTATTTGCATTTATTTAAATTATATTATTTTATTTTATTTCTTTAATTTTATTTCTCTAATTATTTATTTATTTTAAAATATTTAATTCCTCAATTTAATTCAATTTTATTTTATTTTTATAATTATTTCTTTAAATTCTTCTTTTTTAATTTATTTTATTTTATTTTATTTATAAAATTATTTCTCTAATTGTTTTCTTTATTTCATAATCTTTTTTTAATTAAAAAAATATTTCTGTAATTATCTCTTTCTTTATTTCTTTATTTTGTAATCTTTTATTTCTTGATTTTATTAATATTTTTATTTATTAAATTCATATTATTTTATTAAATTTATATAATTTAATTTAATTATTTTTTAAATAATTTTTTGTTTCAACATATTTTATTTCTTAATTTAATTTAATTTCTATAATTATTTCTTAATTTCATAATCTTATTATAATTGCATTGTTTTTTGTCTAGTCTTTTATACATGTATTTTTTACTTCTGCACTCTTTACATGTTTGTAAAACACTTTGAGATGCCACTTTTAAAGGCATTAAATAAAATAAAGTTTATTATTATTATGATTAATTAAAATAAATGTAAAATAATTAAGCATTAATAAACCAGAATGACACAAACAACACTGCATCAAGCAAATATGATGACCCTCTGTATATAAACACAAGCTAAATAATGCTATTTCAAAGCCAAAACAAGATTATTTTGGTTGTTTTAAGGTAAAACTCACTTAATTTTCACTCATTATTTCTGAAAACAACACAATATGTTTGGTTTGTCCAGAAAATGCTTCTAGATTTAAGACTTTTTAGATATTTAGACTAGAAACAAGACAAACTCTGAGTAAATAAAGCATTTTGTGGTGTGTGTGTGTGTGTGTGTGTGTGTGTGTGTGTGTGTGTGTGTGCATGCGCTGTTTTGCTCTCTCGTCTTTAATATAATTGTGTGTTTAGGTGCTGGAGACTTGTGTGAAAAACTGCGGCCACCGTTTCCACGTCCATGTAGCCAGCAGAGACTTCATTGAAGGCGTGATGGTGAAGATAATCAGCCCGAAGAACAACCCTCCCGCTATAGCACAGGACAAAGTGCTGGCGCTGATACAGGCGAGTTCAGCTCCAACAACATCTGCGTCGGTGTTTTTGCCAATCAACATGCATTAATAGAGCACCTATTATGCTGAAATCACTCTGATGAGGGGTTTGTGTGTACATCTCCAGCCTATAATGCTAACATTAATTGTATTTGTTATCATTAGCATAAACAGCAGCCCTGAGTGAGAAGCAGCCGTCTGTGCATTAGCCATTAGAGTGTTTGAGCTGCTGAAGATAACGTCAGCGTAGACTAAGAGGGTTATAGATGTGGAGTTTTAGATGAAGCACAAATGATCAAGCTCCGCCCTCTTCTGAAAATCTCATTTGCATTTAAAGCGCCAGTCACCAAAACGCCACAATTAGGATACATTTTACATCTAATTAAAAGGGACAGAAAAGGTGCGCTTTAAAGTTGACTAGTCTGTGCGAGCCTCAGTGTAAATATACCTGTGTGTGTGTGTGTGTGTGTGCTCAGGCTTGGGCCGATGCATTTAGGAGCAGTCCAGACCTCACAGGAGTGGTGCACATTTATGAGGAGCTGAAGAGGAAAGGGGTGGAGTTTCCCATGGCGGATCTGGACGCTCTCTCTCCCATACACACACCACAGCGGGTGAGAGATCGCATACACAAACATCTCATATCACCATATAAGTCATCTCATATCCTGATATATATATATATAGATATATATATCACTATATAGTGCCATTTATGTAAATTGATCTTGTGTAAAATGTGAATTTAATTATTAGATTTTTTTTATGATTTTTTTTTTACCTTAAATTGATTTTAATAATGTAATATTAGTTTAATTAATTAATTTTTAAGCTTAAAAAATCGATTTAAATTAATTTATGAATTAATAAAAATGTTAATTTATTTATTTAAATTTGAATTTAATTATTTAATATTAATTCAGTGTATTTATTTTTAAGATTAAAAATAATTGAATAATTGAATATTTATTGAATTATTTGATTTATTTTAAGTAGAATTTGATTATGTTATATTTATTTAATTATTATTATTTATTCTTATGTTTAAAAGGATAATAATATATATATAAAACACCATATAGTACCATTTCTTTAAACTCAATTAATAGTTCATATAGATTGAGCACATGTAAAGGACGTTTCACAGTACATTTACAGTACATATGTGATCATATTTCTCACTTTATGTAGATCTTCATGGCAAATCTTGGAGTAAACATGTAGAAATATAAAATAAATATTAATAAAATATTAAACACTATTCAGAAACGAATAATTTCAGGCTCAACATAAGAATATCACTAAATAAAGTGCAAAATGTAAACATTGTGCCTTCAATATTGCACATTTCTCCTGATGCTGTTCTTCATGTGTCTGTCTGTAACGTCTCATATAGCACTCATATAAATTATGAGTATTATCATAAACAATGTCTTTCACGACACCACGATAGAGTATAATATGAATTAATTCATGTTTTAGTTTGTTATTATGATAATATAATGAGCATATATGATATAATATTGTACATTAGGTGGGTTTTTCCTTAAAACAAGCTAAATAAACTTATTTAAAATCTTATTTTGCTCGTTTTAATGAAAAACTCCGTTAATTTCCTCACATTATTTCTGAAAACAACACAATGTGTTTTGCTTGTCTAGAAAATTGATCTTGATTTAAGAGTTTTTAGATATTTGGACTAGAAACAAGTGCAGAAAGCAACAATTCATGTGTTTCTCTTCATCTTGTGCTGTGTGTTTGTTGTTTGCAGGGCGTCCCGGAGGTGGATCCAGGCACACACAGGTATAAAGCACCTGCGCAGACACACACTGCACCTGAGAGCAGTCCTAAACCTGCAGGCGCTGCAGCATCAGCCTTCAATAACACACACATCCAGACTGCATCAGGACCCATCTCTGCAAACCCAGAGCAGGTACTCCAGATTTCACTCTCTTACAAGCAAAGATCAGATGCGCTAATAAAGCCTTTATTACAAGACCAATGAGCTGCCCTCCTGAGAAGAGCAAACCATTGTGAAAATCACCTTAAACTACTTAATTCAACAAAATCATTCATTATTTAATTTTATTATTTAGTTTATTTTTAGCAAAAAAAAAAAAAAATGTAAAATTAATTTAAATATTTAATTTGTTTTTAAGATTAAAATTTGCTATTTAATTATTTAATTTATGTTTAAGTTAAAATTTTTTATTTAATTTATATTTATTTAATTATTTGATTTATTTTAAGCTTAAAAATATAATTTAATTATTTAATATTTATTTCATTATTTAATTTTTTTTAAGCTTTAATAATTATAATTTAATCATTTAAAATGTATTTGATTTATTTTAAGCTTAAAATTTTAATTTGATTATTTTATGTTTATTTATTTAATTTATTTCTAAATTTTCAACATTTTAAGTTCATTAATTTTATATTTATTTGATTAAGATTTATTTTAGGCAGTTCATTCCGCTGTGGCGACCCGCTGATAAATCAGTGACTAAGCTGAAGGAATTAATTAAGGAATAGTTATTTAATTTATTTTTAAGCTTAAGATTTTATTTATTAATTTCATTATTTTATATTTATTTAATTAATTTATTTAATTTATTTTTAAGCTTAAATTAGAATTTAATTATTTAATATTTATTTAATTTATTTTTAAGCTTAATATTAGAATTTATTTATTTAATATTTATTTTATTTATTTTTAAGTACATTTTTTAATTTATTTATTTAATTTATTTTTAATCTTAAATTTGAATTTATTTATTTTAATGTTTATTTAACTATTTAATTTATTGTAAAGCTTTAAAAAATATGTAATTTAATTATTTTCTATTAATTTAAGCAGCTGTAAGGATCTCTATATCCATGTGTGTCTTTGTTGATTGTTGTGTTGTTTGTCCAGATTGCGCGTCTGCGTAGTGAGCTTGATATTGTGCGCGGGAATATCAAGGTAATGTCGGAGATGCTGACAGAGATGGTGCCGGGCCAAGAAGACGCATCTGATCTCGAACTGCTCCAGGTATTATAAACAAACAATATCTGATGATGATAATAGTATGGGCTAGCAATTACACACGTTTAGCATTTAGCTGATAAATAAAACATCAATCGTAACAAGCACAGTTCAAAATCTTGTCATCCGGCTATTTTCCATCTTAACGTTCGTGTTTATATTGTTTCAGGTATTTCATTTATTCTGCTAGCACACATTGTTATTGTTTATACGAACAATTATTCTGTTAGTTTTGGTAATCAAACCAATCAAATTCTGAGCATCTGCTTCACATTGTTCGTAGCCACGCCCCTTTTTAATTTTATTTATTTACAACGCAAGAAAATTCTAAATTATGCAATAATTTACAGCAATATACAAAGCATATGCCAGTGTGTACAGGCGAAATATAGCCACGCCCCTCTTGTTATTAGCCACACCCATCGTATTATTAGCCACGTCTTCTTATCGTTAGTTCGCTACAAGGAATGATGCGCTAAAGAAAGCCCCGCCCACTAGTTAATATTCCGTTTCAGTTGTAAGTTCATCAACATACTGAAATAAAAGTCTTTGCGCAAAATTTAATGCAATAATTTGTATCTTTATCGTTTATCGCTACTAATGCTCATTTTGATGGAAATTTCGCAGCAATTGCGACAAACTTGGCAGGAGAATGTGGACTGGATGTAAAACTTTTTTCTTGTATGCAAATTCTCAGGTCAATAGTGATTTATAGAGATTTATAATCTCAATTTTTGTTTGCGTGCACTTTTTTTGCATCGTGTCGCACGTTTTAGGCTTTAAGGAGTCTTGAATTGAATAGGATCACGGCACGTTGATAAGCTTTTGATAATAAGTTTTGTCAGTGTCTTGCTTTAGAAACGGATGAAAATGCAGATTTATTTGCTAGTCTTAATGAAATATATCGCGCAATAATCAATCAGACCATTTTTAAATCTCTGTTAAATAATTATATATGCTGCTAACTCCCCTTATGTGTTAAAAGAGCAAGCAAAATCTGATTTCTCATGTCATGAACGCTTCAATACTCGTCACTGCGATCAAAATAATTGGAAAAAAATGTAAATATGTTGCCTGAAGTATCTCTGTGTGTCCACAAGGGGGCGGAGTAGCACAGATCTCATGTGTATTCAATGCTTTTGAATGTGACGCAGCTGAATTCCTGATTCGCAAATAACGTTATTTAATTATAATCGAAAAGCGAAAGTTGCCTTGAGATGTGTGCACACAGTTTTATAGTCGTATTTTTGGTTTGCGTGCGTCTTTTTTTCAGCGTTCTGGCGTACGTTGACTTTTAGGAAAGCTTCTATGCAACATTTTATAAGTGAGACCCCAGATCTGTGTTGATCTGAATAGGGTCACGGCACGTTGATAAGCTTTTGATAATAAGTTTTGTCAGTGTCTTGCTTTAGAGGAGGATGAAAATGCGAATTTATTTGCTAGTCTTAACGAAGCATATCACGCAATATCCAATCAAACTGTTTTAAATCTAACTCGTCTTATAAAAGAGCAAGGAAAATCTGATTTCTCATGCCATGACCGCTTCAATACTCGTCACTGCAATCAAAATAATTGGAAAAAAATTGAATATTTGTCCTGAAGTATCTCTATGTGTCCACAAGAGGGCGCAGTAGCACAGATCTCCTCTATTAACCTGTGTATTCAATGTTTTTGAATGTGAATCTGCTGATTTCCTGATGATTTGAAGGTTGCGCTGTGATGTGTGCGCACAGTTTTATAATCTTTTGAAAATAATGAGTGTATGAATATGCGGATTTATTTGCTAGTCTTAATGAAAAATATCCCGCAATTTCCAATCAAACTGTTTTAAATCGCTGTTAATTAAATGTAAAGGCTGCTAACTCCCCTTATATGTTAAAAGAGCAAGGATAATCTGATTTCTCATGCCATGAACGCTTTAATACTCATCACTGCAATATTTAAATATTTCTCCTGAAGGATCTCTATGTGTCCACAAGAGGGCGCAGTAGCACAGATCTCATGTGCATTCAATGCTTTCAAATGTGGCTAGCTGAATTCCTGATTCTGATTTCAGACAAAGTAATTTAATCACAATTGTAACGATGTAATTAATTAGTGCATTACAGTAACTTGCGCAATGTTGTGTGTCAGGAGTTGAACCGGACGTGTCGAGCGATGCAGCACAGGATCGTGGAGCTCATCTCTCGCGTATCCAATGAAGAGGTCACCGAAGAGCTGCTGCATGCTAACGATGATTTAAACAACATATTCCTGCGCTACGAGAGGTGAGACCCTATCATAGCATAAACAGTTGAAGTCTGAATTATTCGCCCGCCCTGTATATGTTTCCCCCAGTTTCTGTTTAACAGAGAGCAGATTTCTCCAGCACATTTCTAATCATATTACTGTTAATAACTCATCTCTAATAACTGATTTATTTTCTCTTCATCATGATGACAGTACATAATATTAGACTAGATATTCTTCAAGACACTAGTATTCAGCTTAAAGTCACATGTAAAGGGCTGTGAAACCCCCTTGTTTAAGCAGGGTTTTTTCACACCTCTACTTTGGGAAAAAGTCAGCCAAGTGGGCGTGCCCAACTCTGTTTAGGGGGGAGTGTCGGAGGAGGGGAAGAGGGAAGGTCTGTAAAAATTTGCATAAAAATGGGAGTGTCGGTTTGGGCACGCGCTGATTTTCTTAACTGTCTAAACCAGGGGTCACCAAACTTTTCCTGGAGGGCCGGTGTCCTGCAGATTTTAGCTGCAACCCTAATCAAACACACCTGAACAAGCTAATCAAGGCCTGACTAGGTGTACTTGAAACATCCAGGCAGGTGTGTTGAGGCAAGTTGGAGCTAAACCCTGCAGGGACACCGGCCCTCCAGGACCGAGATTGGTGACCCCTGGTCTAAACTTTATTAACTTAGAAATCATTTGACTAAGGTCCGTCTTTAAACACTGAAAGAGTACTGCTGACGATACGAACTAACTTTACCATCTGAATAAACAAACAAAGACCATTGATCGCTCAACACCAATCAACACTCAACACCACCTGGAGCCGCGTCTTTATTAAGAGGAGATGTTTCTGTCGCGTGCACTGTAATCCACGCGTGAGTCCAGCTGCACTCTCATAGAGGGAAAATAAAAGCAAAACCTTCACTGCGGCACTTTATAAATGCAACACTGACGACCCGTATCTCCTAACTATTCTTCTTCTCCCACTTGTTTTGGCAACACAACATGGCGTCTCTCTGCCATTTGAACACTCTCCAGGTACAAACAGTCTTCGAAGCGATCATGCATATTAATGAGGTTGCACGCATACACAATAGAGCGCGCTGATTGGTTTGAACCAAGTCTTACTCATGAATGAATGCAGCATTTTCAGAGACATCATAAGGTACTCTCAGGTACAGATGTCCAGTCTACACGCTAGAATACACGGTAAGATCTCAGGGCCGTGACGCAGCTTCAACAATTCGTTTAAAACCGGAAGTACGAATTTGCTCGAAATAACGCAAAAACAACCAATTGTCACTTATCAGTGAAATATATGCGTCTTAATAGTGTTTATAGCAGTGTGGGACACATATATGTCTGTCAGCAGCTCAAAACATGTGTTTCGTGACCATTTAAAAGCTTCACTAGGGTAATTAGGGTAAAGTTAGGGTAATTAGGCAAGTCATTGTATAACAGTGGTTTATTCTGGAGACAATCCAACACTAATATTGCTGAAGGGGAAAATAATATTGAGCTTAAAATGGCTTTAAAACTATTAAAAACTGCTTTTATTCTAGCAGAAATAAACCAAATCAGACTTTCTCCAGAAGAACAAATATTAGAGGAAATACTGTGAGAAACTCCTGAATCTGGAGCTCAACATCATTTAGGGAACTTGGGAAATTCAGAGGAGGGCGAATAATTCTGCCTTCAGCTATACCTATCATACACTCATCATCAGGCGTGACGCGAGTGTTTTTTGGCTACTGTCATCCATGCGCAGGTTTCATTCTCATGTTTTGCGCCACGTTGTTTAAATAACAAATGCATTCATTATAAATAAAGAGTAAAACAATGCAACTTCTTATTTAGTTTTATTTATTTAAACATTATTTAAGCAGAAAAGACTCTCTGAGCTGAATAATCTGTTTCACAGGACTGTCCTGGCCAAAAATGAGAGACTTTACCAAGACAAACTGCACATTAATTCCTTTTTATTATACTTTAACATGTACATACACAGATATAAACCAACAAGTAAACAAATAAACAAACAAAACCAAGAGCTTCTCAGTATTGTGCATCAGAATACAAGATCACCTCTTGTACTAATCATCTAGTGAAACATTTCCAAATCCACCACCTTTTAAAGCCAACATAAAGCCTCCCCAATCAAAACCGCTGTCTTTATATCCTAATATATGAGTTATTTTGTCCATTGACCATCTCTTTCAGCCAACGGCTTACATTTGGTGCACATACACTTTTCCAATTCACAGAAATAAGCCGTTTCGCTTGCAGACATTACACAAGCTTAAAATAAAAGTCCACTCATAGAATGATCATGCATTTGCTGAATAATCGCCTTATATTGGTGCAGTTTTTAATTTAGTTTTAACTTGGCTAGCTTTATTGTATCACAAACACAACAATACTGGGACTTTGTGATGTTTCTATCAGGTACGAGAGGTATCGAGCAGGCCGAGCGGCACAAAACAACGGGGTGAGTTAATACACTATATTATTTGTTTGGCATCAGTGTTTCATGTGTGCTACCTGTTGATTTGGCATGCTCATGTCTTTATTTAATGTTTTTAATTGTTTGCGTGATGCTTAGCTGAGAGAGGTAAGTATGATCTGAAGTAGGAAGATACAACCAGTTTACCGACCCTTCATCCAGCCTTGTTTTCCTGATATTGATGTTAATATGCTGATGGTTAGAGTAGTGTGTGTGTGTGTGTGTGTGTGTGTGTGTGTGTGTGTGTGTTGTGAATGCGCAGGTGCTGAATGAGGCTTCAGAGGAGGATAATCTAATAGATCTGGGTCCTGCATCTCCAGCGGTGGTCACTCCTCGTGTCAGCGCTACACCCACACACACTCACACACACACTCACACACACACACAGATGCAGACTCCTGCTGCTGCTGCTGCTGATACTGCGTCACTCTCCACACAACTGGCAGGACTTGGTGAGGATCACACATGCGCACACATACACACACACGTGCGCACACACACAGACCAGTCAGAACAGATTAGTCATCTGACCAATCAGTGCAGATAAGAGTCATCTGACCAATCAGAGCAGAGTCATTTGACCAATCAGAGAAGAGTCATCTGTCCAATCAGAGAAGAGTCGCTTGACCAATCAGAGCAGAGTCATCTGACCAATCAGAGCAGAATCATCTGACCAATCAGAGTAGATTAGAGTAATCTGACCAATCAGAGCATAGTAGTCATCTGACCAATCAGAGAAAAAGTAGAGTCATCTCACCAATCAGAGCAGAGTAAAAGTCATCTGACCAATCAGAGCATAGTAGAGTCATCTGACCAATCAGAGAATAGTAGAGTCATCTGACCATTCAGAGCATAGTAGAGTCATCTGACCAATCAGAGCATAGTAGAGTCATCTGACTAATCAGAGCATAGTAGAGTCATCTGACCAATCAGAGCAGAGTAAAAGTCATCTGACCAATCAGAGCAGAGTCGTCTGATCAATCAGAGCATAGTAAGGTCATCTGACCAATCAGAGCATAGTAAGGTCATCTGACCAATCAGAGCATAGTAGAGTCATCTGACCAATCAGAGCAGAGTAAAAGTCATCTGACCAATCAGAGCAGATTAGAGTCATCTGACTAATCAGAGCAGAGTCGTCTGACCAATCAGAGCATAGTAGAGTCATCTGACCAATCAGAGCAGAGTCATCTGACCAATCAGAGCATAGTAGAGTCATCTGACCAATCAAAGCAGATTAGAGTCATCTGACCAATCAGAGCATAGTAGAGTCATCTGACCAATCAGAGCATAGTAGAGTCATCTGACCAATCAGAGCATAGTAGAGTCATCTGACCAATCAGAGCATAGAAGAGTCATCTGACCAATCAGCAGAGTAAAAGTCATCTGACCAATCAGAGCATAGTAGAGTCATCTGACCAATCAGAGCATAGTAGAGTCATCTGACCAATCAGAGCATAGTAGAGTCATCTAACCAATCAGAGCAGAGTAAAAGTCATCTGACCAATCAGAGCAGATTAGAGTCATCTGACCAATCAGAGCATAGTAGAGTCATCTGACCAATCAGAGCATAGTAGAGTCATCTGACCAATCAGAGCAGAGTAAAAGTCATCTGACCAATCAGAGCAGAGTAAAAGTCATCTGACCAATCAAAGCTGATTAGAGTCATCTGATCAATCAGAGCAGAGTAAAAGTCATCTAACCAATCAGAGCAGAGTAAAAGTCATCTGACCAATCAAAGCTGATTAGAGTCATCTGACCAATCCGAGTCAGAACAGTAGGAACAGAGGGGGCGGGGTTTATAGTCACTTCATCATTGAATCAGACGCTGACAGATGTCAATGCTGAGATGTGTTCAGTGCTTCATTAATAATTGTGATTGATGATTATAAATCTACTGTAGGAGACATCAGCCTTTAAGTAAAATAGCATAGTAAGCGCACTTTAAGAGGAGATTTCTCTGAACGACTACAGTACACAGAGTAATACAAGCTGCTTTCTCCTGCAGACGTGAGGTCTGACAGCGTCAGCGGGACTCTCAGCTCTCTGGCCAATCACAACCCTCAGGACGACTTCGACATGTTCGCACACACACGCTCCAGCTCTCTGGCCGAGCAGCGCAGGAAGTGAGTGTATACACACACACACACACACACACACACACACACACACAATGCTGAAAACCAATAACCCTTGACTTTCATAGTAGGAAAAACAATGGAAGTCATTGGTTACTTGTTTCCAACATTCCTCAAAATATCTTCTTTTTGTGTTTAACACTCAGACAGGTTTGAAACTAGATTTAGGATTGGGTGAAGGTGTAAGGGATAATCACCAGTGTAATTATATAAATTAATCACAGATGTAATTGCATGCATGTATTAAGTACAATTTAAAAACATGTATTTAGCACATTGATTGATTTCAGTGTAAGTGCATATTAGTTAAGGTTACCTACTGTAAAGTAGGACCATAAATGAATAAATGAATGAATAAATAATTGAATAAATAAATAACCAAATAAATGAATAAATAATTGAGTAAATAAATAAATAAATAATTGAATAAACAAACAAACAAACAAATAATTGAGTAAATGAACAAACGAATGAATAAATAATTGAATAAATAAATAATAAATAATTGAATAAATAAATAAATAAATAATTGAATAAATAAATAAATAAATAATTGAATAAATAAATATACAAACAAATAATTGAGTAAATGAATAAACGAATAAGTAAATAAATAAATAATTGAATAAATGAATAAATAAACAAACAAATAAATAAATAGACAATTGAATGAATGAATGAATGAATAAATAATTGAATAAATTAATAAATAAATAAACAAACAAATTGAGTAAATGAATAAATAAATAAATGAATAATTGAATAAATAAATGAATGAATAAAATATTATTGAATAGATAAATAAATAAATAAACAAATAATTGACTAAATGAATGAATAAATAAATAAATAAATAATTGAATAAATGAATAAATAGATAATTGGGTAAATAAATAATTGGATAAATAAATACATAAATAAATAAATAATTGAATAAATACATAAATAAATTAAATAATTAAATAAATAAATAAATAAATAAATAATAATAATAGAATAAATAAATAATAGAATTAATAAATAATTGAATAAATGAATAAATAAGTAAATAAATAAATAATTGTATAAATAAACAAATAAATAAATAATTTCAGCATCGCGGTGGCACAGTGGGTAGCACGATCGCCTCCCAGCGAAAAAGTCACTGGTTCGAGTTCTGGCTGGGTCAGTGAGTGTTTCTGTGTGGAGTTTGCATGTTCTCCCCGTGTTGGCGTGGGTTTCCTCCGGCTGCCCCACAGTCCAAACACATGCGCTATAGGGGAATTAGTGATGGGTTGCAGCTGAAAGGCATCCCCTGTGTAAAACATATGCTAGATAAGTTGGCGGTTCATTCCGCTGTGGCGACCCCTAATTAATAAAGGGACTAAGCCGAAAAGAAAATTAATGAATAAATAAATAATTGAATAAATGAATAAATAAATTGATGACTAGATAAATAAATGCGCTCTGATTGGTGTGTTCTGCTTATCATCTCACAGTGTTAAATATGAGGATCCTCAGGCTCTGGTGGGTTTGGCCTCAGCATTAGACATCAGACAGCAAAACGCCACCGGGGTGAGTTTACACACACAGACGCACACGAACGCACACACACTCTCACACACACACACACACACACACACTGATGAAGACTGATAATTAATGAGGACACTCACTGATTTTTCTGCATTACTGATAGTCCGGCCAGACAGAATCTGTGGACGTTTCTTTACTGTGTCTGCGAACAAAATCTGTGAATGTATGGGGAGTGTTTTTGAGAGTGTAGTATATACACTCAAATATATTGCCACTCTGAGATCTCTCAGTGTCAAATCACAAAATAATCTACACACAATTAGTGAACTCTTCATGCCTAGATTGGTTTGATGCTGCTAGATCAGCTTATGTTTGGATTGGGTGAAATATATTAGCATCTGTCTGCACAAGACTACATTGTTCAATGTGTTTCCTACAAAACACCACTGCATTTAATTGCTGACACAGGGTAAATGCAACCAGTCACCATAAACCTTAATTCCAGAAAGCCTGCCCGATAACACAGTTTAAGGGTCAGTGACAAAGCTGTGCTCAATACACTGTGAAATACGCTTTTCATGCGCTTTTATTTGTCTTGTTTCTAGAACAAATATCTACAACTCTTAAATGTAGAAAAATAAGAAAAGTAAAAATATTAGGTGCGTCGCAAATCGCATACTTATGCACTATTCTACACCATAAGTGCACTTTAAATACTGGGATGATGCACTCATTCATCCGGTAAACAGAAGTGTGTTATGTTGGACACTTCACACACTCAACGGCCGCTGCTTTACTCGTGTAGCGGAAGGGGCGAAGCTATTTTGGATTGTGAAAGCAAAATTCTCCTACGAGAGTGATTACAGCGCCTCCCGATGGTGAATGCGGTTATACTCATGGCAGGTATTATTTGGTAGTTTGGTCATTTATTCCACTAATTTGGCAGCCGTCACACGTCATCATTTGGGACGACACTACATACATATACCATGCTGTTGAGTGTGTAAGTGCATAACACAGAGTGTATAGTGTGCCACTTGGGATGCAGCTCTTGTCTTGTTTTCAGAAATAATGGGCCCTATGATACACCCAGCGCAACACACGACGAGTGTGATTTCTTTCTGTTGTTGCTATTTTCAGAGCAGCGCAACTGTAATTTCAGGTTTTGCGTCACGTTGTTTAAATAGCGAATCCATCTGCACCACTCTGTGGACTCATGTGTGTACTGGTCTATAAAGGAGGTGTGTTAAGGTGCATTGTTGGAGCGTTGCTGTTTTGAGGAACTGAAATAGACCAACTAAACGCTGCTGTAAAGTCCAGTGCAGAGCGCATTAGTGTTATGCACATATACGTGTCCAAAACACACATACACTTTGCTTATTACACACACAGGGATGTACAGCGATGCACAAATATCTATAGCTATGAAAAATAGTGAAGGATTAAAATGGAAATATATATATGTATTCTACATTAATATAAAAACCACTGCCTCCTGCTACCTTCACCTTTGGACTTTGCAATCCTGCTCTGTTATTCATGACGATCTGCATATGTATGATGTTATTAGTATGATAGCAGTATTATTGATTATCTGCAGATTTATATCTGTTTTAATAAACACAAGTGTAGATTTGTCCAGCTGTGGGGTTTTGGAGACGTCTGCATCACCATATGGGGCATCAGATCAGGACGTGTGTTTGGATATAACTCAGTGTTTTGACCACACTTCATTATTATTGTTCATTTATTCCTCTGCTGGAGATTAGAACTGAATTTAGAAACAGTTTTGACACAAATCTTTGCGCTTAACAAAGGAAATTAAATATGTGGGCTAATGGATGTGTTCAGTGGAGTGAGTTTCCACCGTTTCCTCACTCCACCAAAGTAAAGGAGTAAAGAGTAAAAATAAAGTAAAGAGAAAGTAAAGAGGCTGAATGGAGGAGGCTCGTTCTGTATCCTCGCGCTGCAGATGCTCTGTTTAACTGTTTTCTCACTAGTGAAGCGTTCAGTTTTTACTCTTACAGTCCGCCGTGTAAATAGCAAATGCACCATGGAGCGACGCAACTGACTCTTAAAGGGAATGAGAGACGAGACTCTGATTGGTTTAATGAACATTATGCTCAAAACACACCCAGAACTCATTAAGAGAATAAGCACAGCCCTGTTAGACCACGCGCCAGGGTGCAGAGCTGATTTATTCATCCTTAAAAAAACAAAAGTAGATTCAGACTCGCCCTTAATGCTTTAGACTTCGCACCTAGATCGCTAAAATAGACCACTTTGTCTTGTTTTTCAGAAATAATGACTGAAAATAAAATGAGTTTATCATTAAAACAAGACAACGCTTCTTGATTAAAGAATTTGTAGATATTTGGACTAGAAACAAGACAAAAGCTCTGATTAGGAAAAGCATCATTGCTGTGTGTCTTTAATTCAAATTGATAAACACCGACGACGTTTACATGGACATCAGTAATCGAATTATTTGCTTTAATCTAATTAAGATAATAATAAGATTAAGGCGTTTACATTTTGAATGCCCCTTTCATGATCTCCTTTTACATGTTATAGCACATAAATTGATTAACGTCATCGTGTCACCGCGCTATCCACGTTTCCTCCAGAGTTTCCTGTAATTTCAGGTGTTTCAGTTGTAATTTGTGGACTTTAACTGCAGTTTGGCACTTTCACTTTCATTCAGGAACATTTCCTGCATGCCCCCCTGACAAACCAGATATTGGATGAGAGTATGAACTGCTGGAAGAGTAGTTTTAATGGAGTTTAATGGAAAAAACCCTCCGCATTTCATGATGCAGGTGTCTGTGGTCTTCACTGTCTCTGTAGGTGCAGATAATAGTGTCAGACACCAGTGTATGGACTATACTGTCGCAAAACATGGTGAAAAGTCCTACATGATGGTTATAATTTGACTGCGGTGTTTACATGTCTGTACTGCACCTCAAAACTCCACTAAAATCAGCAAACTCCACATGTCTTAATTCATTTCTGTTTAGTTTGATTATGACCTTAATCTGATTAAATTAATCAAAAATCTCTTTTTACATGGTCGACTCCTAATCAGAGTATTGTCTTAATCATATTAAAATCTGATTATTGATGTCCATGTAAACATACTCAGTGAAGTTTCTCTAAGTCTGATGGTGTCAGTGAAACTCAGTCTTATGAAATCCTCATGTTAGCAAATCACCCTAGATATTTAATGTCTCCATGATTAGCACACACATGCTTGTGTTGAAATGTGCTGATGTTACACAACAGTCCTGCAATGCACGGCCATCAGCCCACAGCTCAAAGTTTACATCTCTGCCTTATATTTATATTTCTCCTCCTCTCTCTGTTTGTTTTCTCCTCTCCGTCTACTGTAGTTCATTGACTCAGAGTGACTGTCTCGTATTGAGACGCGCTGTAGTCCTGGTTTGGGTGTGTGTGTGTGTGTGTTTTCTACACGTGTGTAAGCTCTTTTCTGTTGTTGATTCAGCCCAATGTAAAAGGTGCTAACGCTGATCTGGAGCCCATAGACAGCTGGCTCATGACGCAAGGAATGGTGAGGATTTCACCAGAAACACTGTGTGTCTGTTTATCCCTCCATCAACACTAAACACAGCACAGTAAAGCAGAGAGACGCTCTCAGAGACACAATCATTCGCCCTCCTCTGAAAATATTTCAGTGATTAGAAATGAGTTATTAAAACTGATATGATTAGAAATGTGCTGAACAAAATCTTCGCTAAACAGAATTTGAGGAATAATCTAGATATATTTAATAATTCAGTAAGTTACATTGAGGTTGTTATCTCAGAATAAAGCCTGACGTGTTCATCAGCAGCCCGATGTGAAGCGTGTCACGTGAGTGAGGGGGTCGAGGACTACAAAGGTCAATGCGGGAGCAAATCAGGAACGCAGAGGTCATCCAAATCGTAGTCATACAACAGGTGTAATGGCAGTACCGGCGGTGAAAAAGTGTGTGGTGTATAAATAGTCCAAACGATTAGCGATCACAAGCTTCAGCTGCGTGCGTGTCATCACCGACTGGTGTGTGTGAAACGGCATGATGGGATTTGTAGTTTTGGTGACATATATAGATCACCTGTGATCTGCCAGGGCTGGATCGCTGGCGATCGTGACAAAGCTGTTGTATAAGACTGAAGGGTTTATTCTGAGAAAACAACCATCCTGGATGTACTTTATCCTGCTTTTACAGAAAAATTAGACACAAAACATTGTTCTGAGCTCTAATCGTTTATTTGATCTTTAATTAAATGCAAAAGCTGACACAATAAAAACAGCTGATTGAGTATACACTAACCTGTGCACTATTCAGACACTAGATGGCGCTAAACAGTCAAAACACAAAGCTGACAGAAACAGCTGATGGAGTATACTTTAACCTGCGCATTATTCAGACACTAGATGGAGACAAACAGTCAAAAACACAAAGCTGACAGAAACAGCTGATGGAGTATACACTAACCTGCACATTATTCAGACACTAGATGGAGACAAACAGTCAAAAACACAAAGCTGACAGAAACAGCTGATGGAGTATACACTAACCTTTATTTTTTATGTATTTACCTTCATCAATTTACCTTTGTAAATCTGTGTCATCCACAATGCTTCATGGGACTGTAGATCTCTCTGGGCTTGGAAAAATCTGACATTGCGATCATTTTCAGTATATATTGTGACATGAACTTAACTTCACTCGATGATCTGAATAGCTCTGTTTGGGGAGTTTTCATTCATTTAAAGTAGCCGTGACTATCGAGTCTTCTTCTATGCAGTGCATCAGCATAAAATATAATAAATTACCATCAAAAATAAATAAATAAACATCTCTTGATGGTTTTCTGGGAGTGGAACTACATTCAAGTGCAAAAATTGAACAATCAAACATAAAATAAGATGGTCATCATTGTGTAAATCATACAAAAGAATCATATTGACCAATATCTTTATCTGTTCATCTTTAATAAACAAACCAATCGTGATATAGATGCTCAAACTCATTAAACTCAATACACAATATATATATCTCTGATTTGCTCTCTCCTTCTTTACTGTGCTTTACCTCATGTTCACCTCATTCCTCAGGGGGAAAGCGGTAGATTTCACCATCATCATCCACTGTCTAGAGCTGGACTCTAACCTGAACCAAAACTGGTATATCCAGTGTTTGGTTATTACACGCAGTAATCTTACCTTCTCAAATTACACATTTTAATTAAGTGACTTTATATAAACTTACAAACAAAAACAAATAACTATAAAGAATGTGGTGATGCGTCTGGAGGCTGGAGTTTAATGAGACATTCACACTGATATAGGTTTGCACAGGGAAATATTATTATGATTGATAAGGATTTTTCTTTTATTATTATGCATTATTCATCATTATTATTCATAATTATTATTTATTTGTTTATTAACATATTTATTTATTTTTTATTATTAATAATATTGTGTGGTTATCATTATTTATTAATTATAACAATAATAATAATATAATATTTATTTATTTTATTATTGTTATTATTACTCATTCATTCATTTATTATTCTTATTATTTATTTATTATAATATTTATTTATTTTATTATTATTCATCATTATTATTCATATTTATTTATTATATGTATTATTATTCATTTATTGTTATTAATATTATTTATAATTAATATTTATTTATTTTTATTATAATATTTACTTTTATTATTATCAATATTATATTGTTATTATTATTTATTTATTATAATATTTATTTATTTTATTATTATTCATCATTATTATTCATATTTATTTATTTATTTATTTATTATTAATCATTTATTGTTATTAATAATATTTATAATTATTATTTATTTATTTTTATTATTATTAATATTATATTGTTATTATTATTTATTTATTATAATATTTATTTATTTTATTATTATTCATAATTATTATTCATAATTATTATTTATTTGTTTTATACACATATATTTTTTTATTATTAATATTATATGGTTATTATTATTTATTAAATATAATAATAATACTATAATATTTATTTATTTTATTATTGTTATTATTATTCATTCATTCATTATTCTTATTATTTATTTATTATAATATTTATTTATTTTATTATTATTCATCATTATTATTCATATTTATTTATTATATTTATTATTATTATTCATTTATTGATATTAATATTATTTATAAGTATTATTATTTATTTTATTATAATATTTACTTTTATTATTATCAATATTATATTGTTATTAATATTTATTTATTATTTATTTATTTTATTGTTATTCATTATTATTTATTCATTTATTTTTATTTAATAATGTGTATTTTTTATTTCTGTATTTATTTTTATTATGATCATCGATAATGTTCAACTGTGCCTATTATTTTCCATTATTTTGATGAACAGTGTTTATTTTAAAGTGAAATGCTTGTTTTGATGTCACTTTTGAACTGCTTAAAGCATTCTTTATGAATAAAAATCTAATTATGAATTAATTATTTCCATTTTAAACACAGTTTATCGAGCTTTAAACCTTTGTGTATCACAAAATGTCTGTCAGTGTGAACGAGCTTTACATTTTTAATAGCAGATCCAGCACAAAGGCTTCCCTCTTATATAATAATAATAATAATAATAATAATAATAATAATAATAATCCATTAAAATGATCCACTTCTCTCATTCAACTAAACTCAATAACAGTTGTGTTATTAATAACAGATATGACTAAACTAAATAATAATAATAATCAAGTAATAATTAAAATAATAACCAGATATATGAGCTGGTGTGAAATGAATGTGAATAAATGTGTTAAACATCAGACGTTTGCTGTCTCTATTAGTGTTATTAAAGTAATCTGAAGTATAATATATATATGTGTAGATATATAAATGTATGTATGTGTGTGTTTTTCACACAGTTTACTGTTCGAGTTTTCTGTGATGAATTATTAGCAATAATTCGATCATTAAAAATACTTAATTTTGTACAAATAAATAAATAAACTGCAGTGTGTGTAGTTTCCTGCAGGTGTAGTGTGGCGCTGTTCACTGCAGAGGGCGCTGTTTCTCCTGTGTGCTCACTTCACACTCCTGCATCTCTCATGCATCGCTCTGCATGACCTCCAGTGCTGCTGCTGCTGCGTGTGTTTGTGTGTGTGTGTGAGAGACAGAGAGAGAGTGTGTGTGAGTGAGAGTTTTTGAGTGTGTGCTTATGTGAGTGTGTGTGTTTATGCATGTGTGTTCATATGAGTGTGTGTGAGTATGTGTGTGTGTGTGTATATATATATATAGATGAGCAATATCACACTATAAATATATAAATATACACACTCAGAAAAGAACACACAAACTCACACATACAATCAGAAACAAACACATACACTCATATATATATACACACTCATATATACACACACTTATATATATATATATTCACCCACACACACACTGTGTACACAATGTTCATATGTGTGTGTGTGTGACTCGGCCTGGTGCTTACTGCATTATTTCAGTTGTTGTTATTTTGCTCTTCTAGATCTACTGGTGATTCTCTTGTGTGTGTTTGTGTCTGTCGGGGTTTATTTGTTTGTTTTGGTGTGTGTGTGTGTGTGTGTGTGTGTGTGTGGTGTTTTGTTGGCTCTGTGGGGCTCGGCAGATCCCCGTCTCGCAGTCCTCTGTCATGGATGACATTGAGGAGTGGCTCTGTGCGGATGTGGTGAGATCTTCTTTTACCTTGATTTCACTCTGTTTTTCATCCCGTGCTCTTCCTCACACTCATCATCATCATCATCATCATCACCTCTGGGTTTTTCCTCATGCTAATCATTCATTCAGATGCTAACCAGCACTTATTAACACTAGGGCTGAGCGAGCAGCGGTTTAAGGTTTGTGTAGTAACGTTCAGGGAACTCATAGTGGTGTTTACTGTCGGAGGAGAATCTGGACTTCTGTTCATCTGTTGTTTGTTCTTGTGTGTGTGTGTGTGTGTGTGTTCTGATCTTTAAATAACTGTGTGCTTTTAATGATGTTAATGAACGTGACGTCCTTTAATAAGCAGTGTTGGGGAAGGTATTTCTCACCATACCACGGAAAAAGGCCATTTATTGATGGCTTTAAAGTTAAAATGCTGTAAATTAAAGCTCTTTATTGTTTATTTGATGGGTGAACGAACATGACAAACACTTAAATTCTACTTATCTATACACATATTACTATATTATTTACTCTTTCCACCTCCAGTTGTGTAACAATACTGATAAACATACAATTTATTATTAATAAATAAACCAAAAACTTAAAGGAGTAAAACAAAGCTGTGTTTTTAACTCATTCATTTATCTGCTGATATCAAAATAAAAGAATTAGTATTATATGGTTATGATAATAAGTTAATTCTGGTAATTCTGTGTGGAGCTGCAAACATTTACTGTGAATGAGTGCAAACCTGATATGCAGATATTCTGACTCTTATTGGCTGTTGTCATTTGTCCTCGACTCCCACTAGTGTTTATTTTCAGCTCTGGATTCAGCTTCCAGCCAATAGCAGAACAGCAGCTACTTTATAATCAATAGTTATTCACTGCATGTGTGGATGATTTCAATATATTATCACGATATATTGAATTACTGAGTGTCAAAATATTCAGGCTGCACAATATATCGCAAAATCACTACTATTATTAACGTTATTATCGCAGACGTGTGTGATAAATGACATTTATATTGTTAGGATATTTATAAAATTAGATTCTATGTCATGAGATTTATTTAAAACACATTAGACTATGGAGACAGCAATATAAACATTTTTGCAGAGACAACAACCGATATATTTTATAGTGATATTTAACTAAATAACTAATTTTGGCTGATGTGATTTTTGTAGTGATGTTTGTAAGCCGGTAACCGATATTGGCCAATAATGATATAGTTTAAGCTGAAATTTGGAAGCCGATAAACCATATCATCCAGGACTGATATATTTTAAACCAATTTGTGAAATCTGATAACCGATATTGGCCATTACTGATATATTTCATACCAATATTTGGAATGCAATAACCGATATTGACCGATACTGGTATATTTTAAGCTGATATTGGGAAGCCGATAACCAATAATGGCCATTACTGATATATTTCAAACCAATATTTGGAATCTGATTATTGATATTGTTTAATACTGATATATTTTAAACCAATATTTGGAAGCTGACACTGATATATGTTAAACTGCAATTTGGAAGCTGATAACCGATATTAGCAGATAGTGCCATATTTCAATCTAATATTTGGAATGCAATAACCAATATCGGCCGATACTGATAGATTTTAAACTGATATTTTGAAGTGGTTTACTGTAATTGGCTGATACTGATAGATTTTAAACCAATATTTGGAAGTTGATAACCAATATCGGCCGATACGATAGATTTAAATCAATATTTGGAAGTTGATAACCGATATCGGCCAATACTGATGGATTTTAAACAGCTACTGGGGAGGCGGGACTAAAGAGACAACAGCCCCATCTAATTGGTCAAATTATTCTAAACAAACAACCAAAGCATGAAACAAATGCCATTTATCACACACGTCTGCGATAATAACGTTAATAATAATAGTGATTTTGCGATATATTGTGCAGCCTGAATATTTTGATATTCAGTAATTCACTATATCGTGATAATATATTGAAATCATCCACACATGCAGTGAATAACTATTGATTATTAAGTCTTTTGGAGTGCTGTGAGGAATATTCAGATTATATTGTAATGTTGATATCAGCTCAAAATGCTTGAAAATGTTTTCACAAATGAATCTGCTCCACAATATAGAACATTTCTGAATTATTTATAGGCCTTTAATTTGTTGAACTCGTTTACTTACTATTGTAAAGTTCTGTTTTTAGCATCTGTTAATTAAACGAACATCAGAATAAGCTAAACACTCTTGTTTTTGCTTTTAAATAAGATTATTTTGCTTGTTTTAATTAAAAACTGACGTAATTCTGACTCTTTATTTCTGAAAATAACACAATATGTGTTGCTTTTCCACAAAATGCTTCCTGATTTAAGAGTTTTTAGACATTTGGATAGAAACAAGACAGAAACTCTAAATAAAAACACATATTTTGCAGTGTGTGTATATATATATATATATAGATGGCTGGTGATCATAACAGTAATGACGTTGTTGTTTCTCCCCAACACTGATCTATTGTCATGTATGTACCTCTCTTTAATAAAACAGTGTTTTTTTCCTGTTGAATGGTAGGTAGATCTTCATTGTGTGTTTATGTGGCGCAGTATGGCGTATCATTAATAAAGTCCACTGTGTAAATGATGTGTAAATAATTCAGTTTTCTCCATCCTCAAACAGAAAGGTGAAGAGCCTGAGGAAGGAGTCACGAGTGAAGGTACGAGAGCTAAAACAATAGCAATGTTTTTAATGTAGAGTTATTAGAAATGTTACAGGACTGAAAGATCAAATGAGATGCAAATGCCCTTTAAAACACTGGGTTACACTGGGCAGCACGGTGCCTCAGTGGTTAGCCTCACAGTAAGAAGGTCGCTGGTTCGAGTCCCAGGTGGGCCAGTTGGCATTTCTGTGGAGTTTGCATGTTCTCCCCGTGTTGATGTGGGTTTCCTCCGGTTTCCCCCACAGTCCAAACACATGCGCTATAGGGGAACTGATCAACTAAATTGGCCGTAGTGTATGAGTGTGTGTGTGTGTGTGTGTGTGTGTGTGTGAATGAGTGTGTATGGGTGTTTCCCAGTACTGGGTTGCAGCTGGAAGGGCATCCGCTGTGTAAAACATATGCTGGAATAGTTGGCAGTTCATTCCGCTGTGGCGATTCCTGATGAATAAAGGGACTAAGCTGAAAGAAAATGGATGAATTGAGCTGAATGATTTTGTTTTCTCTTAAATCTTGACGGATTTATATAAAGCGAACCATTAATATTTCAACATGAGTACTGCCAATTGTACATTTTTATTATTATATTAATTTATTAAATTATTTATATGGATGATATTCACTTTTTTTGCGTCAGTTTTTGAGGAACGTATATTTGTCCATATCTC
This sequence comes from Danio aesculapii, assembly GCF_903798145.1. Lineage (NCBI taxonomy): Eukaryota > Metazoa > Chordata > Actinopteri > Cypriniformes > Danionidae > Danio > Danio aesculapii. The sequence continues at coordinate 62,169,601 of NC_079437.1, read as the reverse complement.
AATCATTAATGACTTTCATTGCCTCATAATATTTAATATTATACGTAACTTGTCTAGTAAACGTTTTTAGAACTGCCAATTGTTTTATCTTACAGAAACTGTTTTAATGTTAATGAAACAGCCCTTTTTAAAATCAATATAAACCTTTGTTTATTTTGTTCTCTGCATTAAAGTGGATCATAATGCTGTTGTTAAATGTGCAATAGCTTTAACATTTGCTTAAAAATCCAGTGTTGTGTTCATATTTTTGATTATGTATAATTAATATAGCGCATTTGGTCACATTTTGTTCCACTTTATGTAATGGAAGGACAAAAAACCTCAACTTTAAACTAGAAAGTTGATCTGGCCTGTAATTTCCAATTAAACTGGAATACAAATAAACATAAATACCACTGCTACTGCTGCTACTACTACTGTTATTACTACTACTACTACTAGAAACTGCAGATATCTTAAATATCCTCTTACTAATCCTGATTTTAAACCGATATTTGTTGTCTCTTTAGAGTTCGACAAGTTCCTGGAGGATCGGGCCAAAACAGCAGACCAGGTTTCTCCATTGGGATCTTCCGGAGACCCCAGACCTCCTGTCAGCTCGTCCAGCAGCAGCCGCAGGAAGACCGAACACATGGAGGATAATCTCTTTGCCTTGTAGAACAGTGACGGAGATACGAGTCCAGTAAACGCAAGCATATTCCCTCCAGCACCTTCAACACGCCTGCTGCTCCTTCACGCAGTTTTACAGCGGCAGTAGCAGTCTAACATTTAGCACTGTGAGGATCCTGCTTCATTACAGCGATTATAGCCACAGCAGAGGACAGTTTAACAAGAAATGAAAATTCTGGCATTAGTTACTCATCCTTATTTAGTTTCAGAATCATGAGACTCTCATTTATCTTCACATCACAACTGAAGATCGTTGTTAGGATATTTATACAATTAGATTCTATGTCATGAGATTTATTTAAGACACATTAGACAATGGATACAGCGATATGGACATTTTTGCAGATACAACAACCGATATATTATATAGTGATATTTAACTGAATAACTAATTTTGGCTGATGAGATTTTTGTAGTGATATTTGTAAGCCGGTAACCGATATTGGCCAATAATGATATATTTTAAGCTGAAATTTGGAAGCCGATAAACCATATCATTCGGGACTGATATATTTTAAACCAATTTGTGAAATCTGATAACCGATATTGGCTGATACTGATATATTTTAAACTGATATTTGGAAAGCCAATAACCAATATTGGCCATTACTGATATATTTCAAACCAATATTTGCAATCTGATTATTGATATTGTTTAATACTGATATATTTTAAACCAATATTTGGAAGCTGACACTGATATATGTTAAACTGCAATTCGGAAGCTGATAACCGATATTAGCAGATAGTGCCATATTTCAAACTAATATTTGGAATGCAATAACCAATATCGGCCGATACTGATAGATTTTAAACTGATATTTTGAAGTGGTTAACTGTAATTGGCTGATACTGATAGATTTTAAACCAATATTTGGAAGTTGATAACCAATATCGGCCGATACGATAGATTTAAATCAATATTTGGAAGTTGATAACCAATATCGGCCAATACTGATGGATTTTAAACCAACATTTGGCAGCCATTAACCAATATTGGCCGATACTGATATATTTTAAGCTCATATTAAGAAGCCGATATGCAATATTGGCCATTACTGATATATTTCAAACCAGTATTTGGAATCTGATTATTGATATAGTTTGATACTGATATATTTTAAACCAATATTTGGAAGCCGATACTGATATATGTTGGAAGCTGATAACTGATATCGGCTGATACTGATAGATTTAAAGCTGACATTTGGAAGCCTCTAAACGATATTGGCTGATACTGATAGATTTTAAACTAATATTTGGAGCCGATAACCGATATTAGCATATACTGCTATGTTTTAAACTAATATTTGGAATCCAATAACCAATATCGGCCAATACTGAACTGAGATTTTTAAGCCAATAACTGATAATGGCTGATACTGATAGATTTTAAACCAATATTTGGAAGCTGATGACCAATATCAGCTGAGACTGATTTATTTTAAACCAATTTGTGGAATCCGATAACTGATATTGGGCAATACTGATATATTTTAAGCTGATATTTGGAAGCTGATAAATGATATCTGCCGATACCTCTAAATTTTAAACCAATATTTGGAAGCTGATAACCGATATCGGCTGATACTGATTAAAGCTAGATTTAAAGCTGACATTTGGAAGCCTCTTACCGATATTGGCCGATACTGATAGATTTTTAGCTAATATTTGGAAGCTGATAACCAATATCGGCTCATACTGATAGATTTAAAGCTGATATTTGAAAGCCTCTAACCGATATTGGCCGATACTGATAGATTTTAAACCAATATTTGGAAGCTGATAACCGATATCTGCCGATACATCAATCTTTGACACGTGTCTACTAGAGGAGAGTTGACATGAGAGCACACATTTTCAATATACAAATATAAACAGAAGTCTAATGTGTCTGGAAGGATATGGGAGTGAGTTGTTAATGTCAGAATTAGATTTTTTGCGTGAACTATCCCTTTAAGCCGAACGGCGCAGTCTAAGCGATGGCTTAAGCCAACATGTAGCTGAAATAATTGCTCATTCCTTTTGAATAACCGATAAGCAGTCGAGTAGAGCTGTTTGTTTTCGTGTTTATTGTTCATTAATGAACTAATAATCTGAAGCTCAAAGTATACTTTGGTTTTTAGAATGACAATGTCAGTGAATCTTCAGTGAAAATGCTAAAACAGAGACAAAATTTATATTAAAAGCTTCACCTGATACTTCAGTTTTTCATCAAATTTTCTGACCAATCAAATGCTCTCTATTGTCTGACATGCCCCGCCCCCTTTTTCTTATCAGCTGTTCATTTGACGCGCTTGAGCTCAACCACTCTCACTGGCAGAGCTGTGAGAAAACAACACACCATTGGCTGATTTTTAAAGGGGGAGGGGCTACTGTATGCCCAGCCCTCTCGTCATGTTTCAGTTGAAGTCACATTTTTCTGATAAATTGGATTCAGATACACTACTAATTCAATGACGCTGATGCTGCAATGTGATTGGTTATCAAAGTACACATGACCCATATTGAGCAGTGTCTCCAAATAATAATAATGTCAACTTGTTTATTCATATAATAATGTCGACTGTCCTTATAAATGTGCAAACCGAAGTATTCTTTAAGCTTTAAAGCCTGCTGTTGTGTGAGGTTGATCATTTGGGCGAGAGACAACCGTGATTGGCTGGTCTGAGGAAGGAAAATGAATACATTTTTGTTAATCAGCATATGCAAATGACCAAAGACAGAAAAACACACTTGTTTCCCATCATTAAATGAAGAGATTTCGACTCTTTCTGAAAGAGTTGTCCATGCCAATATTAACAGCTTCAAATATACAGTTTGTTGGCATTTAAACACATCGATCAGGACTTAAATGTGAGAAATGCGTCTTCATTTAACTATTTTAGCCTCATAGTTCATTCCAAAGTCAAAAGAAATATATACAGTGTTCATCGTAAAATGAGTTGACCCTCCACAGATCCGTCTTGCTTTACAGTATTATATGTGTGCAGATACATTAGATTAGTCAGTACCAAAGCCCAAACTGATGAACTAATCTAACAAAAAATGAAGATTAAAGTCCAAAAATGACTACACCTAAATCAATATGTTGGTGAAAATTAATATATACAATTTTAAATAAACAGAACAAATCAAGACAAACAAAAATAGATCAAATTTAGTTCAGTTGTAATAATATTTCATAATGTTGTTGTTTTTTGCAGTTATTTTTAATCAAATAAATTGTTTTCTTTAGAAGAAAAAAGATTTTAAAAATGACCAACCTGAACTATTGAAACTCATTAGCTTTTATAATTAATTATGGTTAATTTTTTAAGTAAATGTTACTTTTACTCTACATCATTAAACTGTGATAGGAGAAAGTATTTTATTAACTATAAATAAATCAGTGGTTTATTAGTTTGGTATAATACGCATATATACAGTGGGGGAAATAAGTATTCAACACGTCACCATTTCTTTCAGAAAACATATAAATATGTTTCAATTTACTAGGATCTTTTATGTGAAGCTGCTTTGACACAATCTACATTGTAAAAGTGCTATACAAATAAAGGTGCATTGAAAAAAAAAATTGAACATATTTCAAAGGTGCTGTTGACTTGAAATCTTCACCGGATGTTGATAACAAGCAAAGAAATCCATATATGCAAAGAAAACAAATCTAATTAGTTTACAAATGAAGTCCTGTGTAATAAAATGGAATGACGCATGGATAAAGTATTGAACACATGAAGAAAGGAAGGTGTAGTTCGGCAGTGAAGGCCCAGACAGCAGCTGAAATCTCTCTGTAGTTCTTCAGCAACCCTCTGCCCTTCCTCAGTGTAAATAAATATCAGATTCAGTCCAACATCTACATTAGCAGGACATTTCAGCAAGACAATGATCCAAAACACAGTTTAGGAGACTCTCAGACGCTTTCAGAGAAAGAAAATCAAGCTGTGGAATGGCCCAGCCAATCACCTGAACCCAATCCAATAGAAAATACAAAATAAAGCTCAGATTTGATAGACGAGACCCACAGAACCATCAAGAGTTTTACACTCACAGCTGAGCAATGCATGTGACTTCATTCTCCATATGAGAGGCGTCTTTAAGCTGCTTAATACTTATTTCCCCCGCTGTATGTATAATTAGTATATTTATTTCTTTAGTTTTTGGAGTGAAATATGAATAACATTTCTTTATTACTCAGAATACTGATTGTTCTACAGAAGAATCGGCACATTTGTCCAAAAATCTAGATATTTTATTTTGTGTTTTGCTAGACCTAACCAAGAATTATACTAGCCTGATGCCAATTGTACAATATGTACCCATATATACATAAATGTGTATATACAATAGGAAAGTTTGTATTAACTTGGTGTAAAATGTAAATGTTTAATTGCGCCCCTCTTTTTATTTTGTGTGTGGTTTTGCTATGAAAGGTTTCCATTCCAGTCGGTGTACAGTCTTTAATCGCTGTACGCTTATTTATCTAAATCATGCTAAGTATTGCACCGCTATCTTCCCAACAGCCTGAGCTTAATGTTTAACTGGATATTTCAGCCAAAATAAATGAGCTATTGCTGAGAATCTATTCCTCCTCAAACATTACATTACGTTCTCATCAATATGGCAGAGGAAATGGATAAAAGTGTGGAAGAAGTGATCATTTTGAGATAGAAACTCCAAATTCAGACATTTTTTTTTACCTCCAATTCCAAGTTTACATCTGTCAATTCTGAATTTAAATATTATAATTAAGAGTTTAAGTCCAGATATTGAAAGTCCATCTGTCAATTCTTAATTTAAGTATCCCAGTTATGAGTTTAAATTTGGACATTCCAATATTATATCTCTTAATTTTTAATTTACATCTGACAATTCCAACATTACATCTCTTTATTTTGAATTAACATTTCACAATTCTGATTAAAACAGCATAATGCGTTCATTTTACACTCGAAAGACCTTGTGCAATGAAAGAAGGGCTTAATATGCTGTGTTTTATCAGTAAAAGCAGCAGTTTAGTGTGTAAACACTGGAAGAGTGTCAATTTAGGCTACTTGAACACTGCTTGTACTGTGGTTTTGATTGAAATTGAGCATACTCACCAATAAATGAAAACGGCGTTTGAAGACTGTTCATTATGCCAAAATGATCTAATTAATAGAGTCATGTTAATCTGCAAAGACAGTTTCTATATCCGAAATCGCCCCATATACCCTTAATAGTGCATTATTTGAGGGAGCAGCCATTTGTAGTGGTGTCTTAACCATAGTGGGCATTCTGATGTGTACTAAATCAATCCCACAATGCACTCTGATAGCAAGTGCGCAACCGATGTACACTTAACAGCTAGAAAACACCCAAAATACATTGTGAGGGTTTTCGCGCCAAATGAATTCCCGCGTCTGACCACAAGATGGCGGCCACATAGCGGAATCCTCTCAGTGAATGTTTGAAAACTAAATATTATTTAATTAAAGTTACGTTTGAACACATGACAGAAATCAAATCTTTGTTTCATTACCAATAGACACCTCGCCGAGTGTTGTAAAACGATCACAGGATCTTTATAATCCGCCTGAGGGATTTATTAAGCAGCAAAACACAAACAAACGTATTTCTTCAGTGCACTCAGTAGTGTTCCAGTTCACTCACTCGTTTCATTCACTCCTTTAAGTGGACTATGTTATAGGGGGTGATTTCGGATACAGCTGTGTTTTTGTTTTGAATGAGTGACAGTGTAAAATCTCCGCTTCATCATTGGGATTAACTGCTTCAATGAATGTCGCCATTTTATGAGGGTAAAAGTCTTAACTGATTATTTATCTCATAATGTCTTAAATGTATTTTAGGATAATGAAATGTAATAAACGTTTCCTGTCGTCAAATGTATTGTTTTAATCCAAACTATTTTATTAAAGTGATTCATTTGCTTAATGCAGACATTTCTGTGGTGTGGTTCATTTTGATGGGCTTATATGAAAAGAGTATATAAGGTGGATGGACAGAGAGATGGATGGATGATGGATGGATAGATGGATGGATAGAGAAATGACTGGGTGCATAGATGTATAGAGAGATGAATGATGGATGGATAGAGATGGGTGGATGGATATAGGGGTGGATGATGGATAGAGAGATGGATGGATAATGCATTGGTGGATAGAAAGATGGGTGGATAGAAGATAGAGAGATTGATGGATAGATGATGGATGAATGGATGGAGGGAGGAATGATGGATGGATAGATATGGAGAAATGGATGGATGTGTATAAGGTGGATGGATGGATTTAGATTGATGGATGTATAGAGAGGTGGATGGAGATGGATGGATGAATGGATAGAGGGATGAATGGTGGATGGATGGATATAGAGAAATGGATGGATGTGTATAAGGTGGATGAATAGACGGATGGATGATAGAGAGATGATGGATGGATGGATAGATAGAGAGATGGATGGATGGATGATGGGTTGGTGGATAAAAAGATGGATGATAGTGGATAGAGAGATGAATGGATAGAGAGATGGATGAGTAGAGAATTAGATATAGAGATGGATGGACGGATTATCTGATTACTTTGTCAATGCTACTATGTAATAATATATATAGTTATAGTGAATATTTCATCTTAATTATACAAATATTTTCAATAATGTCAGTCTATAACGTTAATATTGACTCTTTATCAACTGATGGACTGAAGATTAAACTGTACAAACCTCCTGTGTGTGTGTGTGTGTGTGTGTGTGTGTGTGTGTGTGTGTGTGTACTGCGCGGGTGTTACTCTCGGTCATTGACACACTTCACCTGTGTGTTGTTATCTCTATATCTGTGCATGAGTTCATCATATATGAAACACCTCCATTACTGAGGCACTGTAAACACAGGCAGCTAATAGGCTAATAGGTCAATCCATCCGATTTCACATCCGTTTATTATATCATTTAACATCAGCTGTGCGTCTAATAAAATGTTTTTAAATGTGTGTTATATACCTGTAATATGTGTTTTATTAATATGTGTACACATCAGATGTTCTGCTTTATTGAATATCGATCTCTGTTTAATTCGATTTATTCTATAAGAGAAATACATGATGTAACCGCGGAGCCACACGCGTGACGTCACATCACCCCACTCGCTTTCTGGCTCCCCATTGGCTGGTTTCTCTGGTTCTACAGGCGGAGTCATCGCTAGGGCTCAACCGAACATGATTCTCCAGATCCCACCCCTGCTCGATTCCGATTGGCTAACGGAGACAAGCCCTCTGAAGCCCCGACCACGCCGTTGCCCGCTGAGATTTTGTAAACAAAAGTATTTCTTTTGTATTTAATATTAACAGCACATTGTGCACCACGACACAAGGAACAAACAACAGCACAAGGCACATTCACACATTCAAATTAATAATATGAAATAAAAAAACAACATAGAGAAACAAGGATGTGTATAATGTGTATAATAATAATAATGATAATAATAATAATAATAATCAGAATCAGAAAGAGCTTTATTGCCAGGTATTTATAATAATAATAATAATAATAATAAAAGTATACTAATAATAAGAGTACTAAATGGACAATGATAAACACGTTTATATTGTTTGCAGACATTTAGATAAAATAACAACTATTAACAACAACACTAAGACAAAAGCCATTCTGTAACACGTTAAAAACAAATTAAAGTATCATATGAGTAACTCCATTTGCAGTTAGCAAGTCTTTCAAGCGTTATAGATGTATATTATCTTCTTTCAATCATTATTTTTCCTTGCTGTATCTCAATGATGGGTATTTTTAATATTAAGCCCCAAAATAGTGTATACATTATAAGTATATATATATACACAATAAAAATAAATAAAATAAATATATTTAACAATGAAAAGTCAAACAAATAAAATAAAATCAACTAAATAAAGGGGTTTTAAAATACGTATTCAAAAAGCAAAGCTTAAAAGTCATTATTTATTGAGTTAACAGTTAACAATATAAGATGGAAACTTTATTTTGAACATTACAAAACACATATTGGCTGTTAAATTATGCAGAATACGTTAAAAAAACTGTAAAAAAAATAATAATTAAATAGAAATTAAACAAATAATGCAAACAGAGGGGAAATTTAAATAAGTTTATACACTGTAAGACATTATTTTAGTTGTTTGTTTGTTTTTTAAGCCCATTAAAGATAAAATATAGGCATTAATGAAAAATAGCCTGTGTGAATGGCGGTTGACAGCGCGCCCGCCATGTTATGAAGCGTCAACTTCAAACACGGGCTCTGATTGGTCGGCGGCCGCGTCAATCAAATGTTTGCCTGCTAATGCTAATGTGCCAAGCAAAACTCCTAAGTCAACTTTGCCTTGTGCAGCAGTATGGACGGGAACGCGAGCTGACTAAAAGTTGAATTAACCGACAACCAAGTGAAATCGTCGCACGACAACATGTTTACTCGGCCGGAAAGCGCGGGAAGTTGCTAGTTTACATGGAATAACGCTCGTTGTTGTTGTCGTCTCGTACTTTTGAAAGAGCATCTGAGGACAATGAATCTGTCTTTTGACGACACTTCTCTGGACACTCTGGACTCCAGTTTGTCTCTCCATGACCCCAGTGATATTGACACTGCCCTGCTCAATGACATCGACGGTAAAGCAACATTTATTTACACTCGCTTTCCTCTTCTCCAGCTCGAGAACGCGAATATCTGTGTGGAGAGTGATCGAGTCATCTGTACATGTGCTGTCAGATGCTCATGCGTGTGTTTATAATGATAACCACACTCATGTTTAATATTTGTCGTCACGTATGATGCCACTGTGTGATTATATATGTGATAATTCACATATTAGATGATTATTTTGCTTGTGGAGATAAAGGTGAGTAGATGAGATCGGTGGCGTGATGATAGGGATATTCATATTAATGTGAGAAACATATATATGAGATGTGCAGGTGTATTATTTACACGTTAACGCGTTTATTAAAGCTGTTATTAGACTGTAGACAGCCTTCATTGTCTGGCAGCAGGAGTTGCATTGGGAGCAGCCCCGCCCCCCTTTGGCGTGACGTCACGCGAGGTTATTATCGGACATTCCCTACTTGCTTTAGGCTGTTCGGTTTATTAAACCTACTAACAACACATTTATTAATTATAATTCTCATTTATAGTAATTAAACATAATCAGTCTTTGTAAATTAAACTTAAATGCGCTTTATTAAAAACAAACAAACATTTCCATGCAGAATTATCATCGTTAGTGTTAATAATGGAGCTGCAGGTGTGTGTTTGTGTACAGGTGTATGCTCTGCATTATTCGGTAAATGTACAGTAGGTGACCGACAGTAACCCCGATCTGAAGCGGACGATGTCCTATAGTAACCCCCGTCACGCGTTTCCTGGCTTCTGATTGGCTGAGCGCGATCACCTCATACAAACACACCGGCCATGCGTGTGCACAGTGAAGGAGTCTTGTGTTATAGAGGGTCACGTGGATGGAAGTCATATTTTTAAGCAGTTTAAAGGTGTTATTTTAATTTTTTTGCACCTATATAGCTATATATTAAGAAAAATAAAGAGTTAAAATAGAGCAGGGTATAGACACACTGATCAGGATTATAATAAGAGTAATAATTATCATTATTATACTTAAATCAATTAAGATGAGTGCATGAACTATAATATAATACATAGTGTTATTATTTGTAATAGTATAATATGCAATATGTGTAAATAATAAGAATTAATTCATCATAATTATTATATTGTTCCTAAAAATGGTAAAAACAGTGCATGAATTATAATATGTAGTGTGATCACTTGTAACATGCATCTCAATGGTATTAGTAATGCGTGCGTAATATTAATAATGATAACCATGTTTAATTCATTATCATTATTATCTTTTTATTATTATTCTTAAATCAATTATAAAGTTAGTGCATGAATTATAATATGCATGTGAATGGTGTAATATGCAATATGTTTATAATATTAATAATAATGATAATTATAATTCATCATCATCATCATCGTTATCATTATTCTTCATCTTCGTGTTCTTATACTTAAATCAGTTGTAAAGTTAGTGCATGAACTGTAATATGTACTGTAATATTCGTAATATGCAGGTAATGGTCTAATATGCAATATGTGTAATAATAAGGATAATAATCCATCATTATTATTGTTCTTATTATTATACTTAAATCATTTGTAAGTGAATTACAATATAATATGTAACAGTGATTTTTTTTTATAATATGCATGCAAATGGTATAATGTGTAATACGTGCATAATATTATTAATAATGATAGCAATAATTAATTCATTATCATCATGATCATTACTATTTTTCTTCATAAAAATAGAAGATTTGTCCATGAACTATAATATAATATGTTGCGTAATCATTTAGGCAGGTAATGGTATAATATGCAATGTAATAATGATGATAATAATAATTCATCATCATTTTTTCATAGTATTATTATTATTATATTATTATTATTATTTTTTTATTATTATTATTTATTTATTATTATTATTATTATTATTATTATTATTATTATTTTTTTATTATTATTATTTTATTTATTATTATTATTATTATTATTATTATTATTATTTTTTTTTATTTATTTATTATTATTATTATTTTTATTTATTATTATTATTTTTATTATTATTATTATTATTATTATTTTTTATTTTTTATTTATTATTATTATTATTATTATTATTATTATTTTATTATTATTATTATTATTATTATTATTTTTATTTTTATTATTTTTTTTTATTTTTATTATTTTTTTTATTATTATTATTATTTTTATTATTATTTTTATTATTATTATTATTTTATTATTATTAATATTATTTTTATTATTATTATTTTATTATTATTAATATTATTTTTATTATTATTATTATTATTATTATTATTATTATTATTATTATTATTATTATATAATCAAGTGTAAAATCTGTGCATGAACTATAACATGTAATGTATGCATCAAAACAAGTAAATAATCCTAATAATAGTGTAGTCGCATCAGCTTATAATTGATTCTGGGATACTTTAATTTTTATTTCTTTTTTATACAATAGTATCTCGTAACTTACATGACATTATCTGAAAGTGACATGTATTATATGATAATATGATCATTATTTAATCTCATGTGACAGATCAGATGAGGGCTGGGTGATTCGGCCTTGATTCATTTGAACTCGATTGCGAGTAATGAACGATTCCTTTATTTACTTATTTAATTTTGTCCTCACAGTTGACAAGTTTTCTACAGTTTTGTATGCTCGCATATTACAAGTGAGAGATTTCTGAATGAAGGGTGCGTTACTGATTTTAACAGAGTTGAAGGAAACACACACACTATCTACTATCTGTGATTATTTATTGAACATCAACGCTGAACAACTGAAGTTAAAGCACACACACTGCCTAAATAACTCACACTTATGGAAATAAAATCATTCTTTTCAATGTTTTTCATATTAACAGTATAAGCAGCATCTGGTCTAAATAAAAGAACTCTTGCATATCCTGTAAATAATATTTTAAGCAGTGCTTTTCTTCAATCTTCTCTAAATAAATATTTTAATGTGAATAATCATTTAGGGGAATGAAAAAACTGACCTGAACAGATTTGATTAATCGATTTGATTAATCGCCCAGCGCGATTTATTAAAGACAATAAACCATTGATTAAAGATAGTGTGATGATGATGATCAATGGTTTGTTGAGGAAATGAACAGCGCTGCACTTTCACTTCAGGATGATGGATTGAGTTGTGTCTGCTGGAGTAAATTGCCTATTTAAATATCAGATAATTACAAGCTCATTGCAGCACGGTGGCTCAGTGGTTAGCACTGTGGTCTCACAGCAAGAAGGTTGCCGGTTGAGTCCCGGCTGGGTCAGTTGGTGTTTCTGTGTGGAGTTTGCATGTTCTCCCCGTGTTGGCGTGGGTTTCCTCTGCGTGCTCCGGTTTCCCCCACAGTCCAAACACATGCGCTATAGGGGAATTGATCAACTCAATTGGCCGTAGTGTTTGAGTGTGTGTGTATGGGTGTTTCCCAGCACTGGGTTGCAGCTGGAAGGGCATCCGCTGTGTAAAACATATGCTGGAAAACATATGCTTGTGTGTGTGTGTGTGTGTGTGTGTGTTAGGACTGTACAATATATTGTAAATGCACTGTAAAAATATCCCTGAATGAGCAGTTTCTTGTATTTTGGGATTCATGTTTTTATTTAATTCTGCTTCGAATTGCATTATGGGATGTTGATCTTTCTTTCAGCAACCTTTTAACCTTGAAAAGTTATAAAAAAGTGTCTTTTCTGATCATTTATATAGTTTTGCAGTGCTATATAGTGTGTGTTGGTGGTGTATATTACACTACAGAAACCTTGTAATAACTGCAGCACATTTTCTGCTATTTTACACACTTATTTCTCTAGATATTATATTTAAGATGACTAAAATGTCAGTAAAAGTCACTCTGTTAAACTGTAGAGTTGAATTTTCAACATCAGAAGTGGACAGAGCAGAGATCGACATCCCATAATGCAATTCACCACCGCAAATAAACACAAAAAATACAGAAACTGTGTATATTCAATATTTATATCACAGAGAAGTGCAATAAATGAAATTATCTTGTGTCATGCATATTTTGTTGATCTAAACCTGGCCAATCAGTTAAGGCCTTTACTCCCGTTAGCCCTGCCCCTTCACTAGCTGAACCTGTAGAGCTGAAAATAAACCCTAATGCTGGGAAAATCACAGCAGACAATAACAGGCAAGGGTTTCAGTCATTCTTGATGTTTTAAGTCTAAATATCTGCACCTTGATGTGTATATATATATATATATATATAAAAAACATCACGCGCTCTATTCGACCCCCTATACCGATCTAATCCAGCGTCTCTACCATTCAGCCAATTATATTTTCAAGTTGAGGAGAGGAGCAGTAAGGCCGTCACACAAGTCTTCGCATTGTTTATTATACATTGCTCATTATCGTGGACACCTCCACATGCTGTTAGAAGAGTCACACATAAGGTATTATTCACCCGCAAATCTCATTTCTGTCTTGATGTAATGATGTATTCACGGCCATGAGATGACATGACATGCTTGTTTTCTACAAAGAGCACATGCACACGTCCCCGAATGATGTCTACCTTAGTGAACAGAAAGACTGGGAATAACAGCTAGTAAAGATGTTGCACTGAGTGATTGTTTGCGAGCCACGCGGGGAGTATGATTTCCATGTATGGGTTTTTCTCAGTGACGGCACTCATGACATGAGAAACTGAAACCGTGCACATCATTTAAACGATCATCGCTTTTTAGAGTTATGATTATGATAAGGCATGGGTTTCAAGGTATACCGTGGTTTGAAAAAGTCAAGGTTTTAAAACTGCTATATTTGATGTTATACTGTTGCTGTGGTATATGTAAGGGGTTTTGTATGTGTTTTGTACAGAGATCTGTGTTTTTGACACCCATTTATTAAAGGTCACCATTAGCATAAAGTACGAGCTGTATATTGAAGAGTGATCCACATGTGATTTCTGGAATTATGTGTCTTATAGACCTTTAAAATTAATACATCACTACCTGAATAGAAAAGTCTAAATATTAAAGGTTTAAGAACCAGAGCCTTAATTCATATTCAGATTCATGCAAACCTCTTTAAAATAAACAAACAACAAAAAACACTGTATTTCCCCATCATTAAAAGCTCACAATTAGCATATAATGATTGCTCAAGTCAGCAGATCTACTAATAGATCTAGCCTTATCTCTGTTCTCCTTCTCGTACTGTAATCCACAGAACAGAAAGATCTCCAAAGATGCCTTTAAGTAGTGTTTGAACACTAATGAAGGCAGCAGATCCTGAATTACGAGTTAAATTAATTATCCTGACATGTTTACTGCTCCAAGATATTTGAAAGGTTTCTTAAAATAAAATCTGTAGTGTTCAATGTGGGGAAAAAGCTGCTGTGTTTTACCCAGACCTTATAAAAGAGCTGATTTTAGAGCAGTAATCACAATGCTGTTGACTAGAAATCTTCACCGGATATTGGTAATGACGAGCAAAGAAATCCATATATGCAAAGAAAACAAATCTATTTAGTTTATTAATGAATTTAAGTGTTAATACGCAGGGAAACTGCATTGAACACATGAAGAAAGGAAGGTGTAGTTCAGCGTGAAGGCCCAGACAGCAGCTGAAATCTCTCAGTAGTTCTTCAGCAGCCCTCTGCCCTTCCTCAGTGTAAATGAACATTAGCAGGAGGATGAAGATGAACCCAGGGTGGACATTTCAGCAGGACAATGATCCCAAACACAGCCAAGGAGACTCTCAGATGCTTTCAGAGAAAGAAAATCAAGCTGTGGAATGGCCTAGCCAATCACCTGATCCCAATCCAATAGAGAATACATGATAAAGCTCAGATTTGGGAGGCGAGACCCACAGAAGCGTCAAGATTGTGACACCAGTCAAGCCTTCTATATTAATAATTAAGTATATTTCAGTAGTTCAGCTCTCTCTCCTTCTCCTTCCCTCCTTAATTCCATGTCAGCAGCTCCTTCAGAGAGATTATTCCCAGGACATAACATAACAGTGTGTTCAATACTCATTTCCCCCCTCTGTATACTGTAGCACCTGTATAACAGGGCATTTGTTAACCTCGACTCTCCCATACCGCGGTAAACCTTGAAACCGGTGATCTTCCCATGCCTAGACACCACAATAATTGATGATCATCATACGGTCGGGTTCTAAGGGGAACACATTGCTAACTGTATCGTGTCTGCTTGTGTGTTTGTTCAGATATGCTGCAGCTGATTAACACTCAGGACATGGAGTTTGGGCTGTTCGATCAGGCCTCGTTCCCGGCTCCGGCGGCTCCAGCGCAGGAGCAGCTTCACTCCAGCCCTGCGTCTCCTGCTGCTCCTCCACCCGCCGCCTCCTCCATCCTCAGCTCCAGCCCACATCTGGACGCCCTGCTGGGGACCCCCCATCACCCGCAGCTCCTCCATCCCCACAGATAAAGCCTTCCAGCTGCACAGCTTCCAGCAGGCTCCCCTCGCACAGGTCAGCTTAGCTTACTGTATTCATCCTCCAGCAGTAGGGATGCTCAGATTGCCTGTTTAACCCTTGACCGACTGGATGCCTATTGACCGATTAAAGTCCACATGATATCCAAACTAGCTATATTGATTCTGTTAGCTCACATTACTAGATGTATTGATTATTTATTGATTATTTATGAACTATATAGGTTTTATTTATTGATTATTGGTTATTCATTGATTATTTTTTGATTATTGATTATTTATTTATTACTGATTATTTATTGACTATTTATTTCTTAATTAATGATGATTTATTTATTGATTATTAGTTACGTATTGATTATTTATTAATGGTTGATTAATTATTCATTGATTATTGATTATATATTGAGTATTTGTTGATTATTTATTTATTATTGATTGTTTGTTTATGGATTATGGATTATTAATTATTGTTTTTATTTATTTATAATTTACTGTTGTATTGATCATTATTTATTGATTATTGATGATTTTTTTATTAATTATTGGTTATTAGTTGATTATTGATTATGTATTGATTATTTATTTGATAATTATAGATGATTTATTGGTTATTCATTGGTTATTGATTATTCGTTGATTATTGATATTTATTTATTAATTATTGATGTATTATTAATTGTTAATGATTTATTATGATTATGGTTATTTATTACTTATTGTTATTTAATATTTATTTGTTCATTATTTATGACTATTGATGTATTGATTAGTTATTATAATTATAATTGTTATTAGATTATTTATTATTGATGATTATTAATTAATTATGGTTATTTGTTGATTATTAATTATTGATCATGTATGATTATGTAATAATCATAGATGATTATTTAATGTTTTTTCATGATTATTTGTTGATTATTGATTATTTATTTATTACTGATTATTTATTACTTGTTAATTATTGATTATTTATTGATCATTTATCTTTTATTTATTGATGATTTATTTATTGATTATTTATTAATTATTGATGATTTACTTTTTGATTATTTGTTGATTACTGATTATCGATTATTTATTGAATGATATTGATTGATTAATGATATTCCAGGTGAGCTCCACCCCTGCGGCGCTGCAGACCACACAAGCCCAAAGCTCAGCCTGCTCCGTCTGCCAGCCTCCAGCCCTCCAGCCAGACTCCTCCATCAGCCTCCAGCAGCCCCCAGCAGCCCCTCTACAGCTCCTACACCACACACACCTACAGCCGTGAGTTTCACATGCATCTGTTTTATTGCATATTTATTAATTGAGTTGTTGTATTTGCATTTCTAATCATATCAGTTTTAATAACTCATCTCTAATAACTGATTTCATGATGACAGCACATAATATTAGACTAGATTTTCTTCAAGACACTAGTATTCAGCTTAAAGAGACATTTAAAGGCTTAACTAGGGTAATTAGGGTAAAGTTAGGGTAATTAGGCAAGTCATTGTATAACAGTGGTTTATTCTGGAGACAATCCAACACTAATATTGCTGAAGGGGCTAATAATATTGAGCTTAAAATGGCTTTAATAATAATAAATTAATTAATAATACTGTGAGA
Organism: Danio aesculapii; assembly: GCF_903798145.1. NCBI lineage: Eukaryota > Metazoa > Chordata > Actinopteri > Cypriniformes > Danionidae > Danio > Danio aesculapii. The sequence continues at coordinate 62,152,215 of NC_079437.1, read as the reverse complement.
AATTCCTTGACCATTGTTTGTGTTGGAGACGTGTCTGAGCTGCCAGAGAATGTAAAACTCCTCTTATCTCATCATAAACATGATAATTACATCTACTGATGCTGAATCTCAAAACTGATAAGATAATGAGTGCATTTAACCTCAGTATAACTCAAACATCTGATACAGAGTGTGGGAAAAGGTTCTATTTGCACACAATTTAAAAACAATTAAACCGATATGAACAGCCTACTAATAAGTCTGTTTTAGATCGACGACTACACTTTCTGTATATTTGCTCATGTGAATATATATTAGCGCTGGGCGATTAATCGATATCGACATTCAGATTTCAATTCTTTCAGTGACTTTTCCTAGTACTTTTTTTTGACTGTCTTTTTAGGCAATGTGTGTTTTAGTTTCAGTTGTTGAACGTTGATGTTCAATAAATAATCATAGACTGTAGATAGTGTGTGTTTCCCTTCAATATACGCTGTTGACCATCCCTTACAAACTTAACCCACGCTTAAACCTACCCATACCACCAAACCTGTCCTAACCCTACCCCTATGCCAACTCAAGAGCCACCACAAGTGCTGTCAAATACATTATGAACACAGTACGTACATTGTGTTTATTATTTGATATAAGTAGATAGTAGTTAAGGACGCTTAATATAAAGTGGGACCATTTATTTAATTTGATTTAAGATACTTCAGTGTTAAATTAGTAGCAGCATACTGTATGTGATTATGCTTGGTGTTGCTTTGGCTCTGTTAAAGCCACCACATCAAACCTGCAGCTCTTTTGTGAAATATTGCTAATCAATATTTAAAATCCCAGTTATGATCAGAAAAATCAGAAAACAGCCCTGAGTGAAGTTCTACTTGATGCGAGTTCATGTAGTTTAATTTATTATTACATCTGAGACTCACCTTTCCCTCCAGTTAAAGTCTTTTCAGATTATTCAGTGTGCAATAATTACACACACACACACACACACACACGTGCTGTTGATGAGTAATGCTGGTGATGAATTCCACTGTTGCTACGACTACGTAACGCATCACCTTTGATCTGTTCTTTTGAAGTGGCTGTGATTGATTATAGTATATATGCTGTCAGTCCTGGAAGCCTACTGACCTTTCACTGTACACGCTCTCGTGTGTGTGTGTGTGTGTTTCTGTCTGCTTATCATGTAGGCTTAGATAATGTCTAGGAGAGGTCAAAGAGAGAAGACAGCATCACACAAGGAAAGAGCAGAGTTCACGCAGTTCCTGTCACCCATTCATTCTCACCTCAACACTATTGAGGATTTAGTACAAGTGTAGGCATGCATAAAGCCAACGCTGCTGATATGACATTTAAAATAAACAAATAAATAAAAACAAACAAACATTATTGCATATATAGTATCATATATAGCATTAAAACATGAATAAACGGATGGATAGATAAATGGATAAATGGTTGAACATATATATATATAGTACAAGTGTTGGCATAGCCAGTGCTGCTTATATAGCATTAAAACAAGGATGGATGGATGGATGGATGGACAGATAGATAGATAGATAGATAGATAGATAGATAGATAGATAGATAGATAGATAGATAGATAGCTTTAACATGGATGATTTCTATAAAATTATTAATTATTTAAACGACGAAGACTACACGGAGATATTTTACAATTGATTAATCAAAAGTACTGTATGACGTCTCAGAAAGGCGCACTTTATTGCATTTGTATCTTTATGATGTTTCCGAGTTGTAGTTGAACTTTCTTCTCCTCTTCTCCGATTGGTTCTCGCAGCTGTCACTCAGCAGAGCTCGCCTCAGCCAATCCCGAGTGTCTCCACCTCTCCACAAAATATCCAGCCAATGGCGATCCAGAGTCTGTCGGCCTCACCAATCCTAACAGCCTCCTCCAGTCCGCCCACACAGCCCCTCCCTACGCAGGTGCAGCAGCTGCCTGTGAGTGATCTGATTGGTCTGTTCATTCAGCCAATCGCTGTCATCCTTTTCGGCTTTTGAAATGTCTGTCAGGTCGCCCTCCAGTGGTCGTCGCAGGGAATTTTCAGAAGCACACAAGTGAATGACGTTAAAAGGCTCATTTATTTAATTAATTAAAAATGTCCTTTACTTGCTTGTCTTTATATAGGTTGTGTTTAGTCTCTTTTGAATGTTATATATGCTGTATATGTATAATGCAGTCATATTAATCAATATAACAATGGTCACACTTTACAATAAGGTTTCATTAGTTAATATATTTACTAGCATGAGCTAATAATAAATAATGTTTGCACAGCTTTTATTAATCATAGTTCAACATTTACTAATGCATTATTAACATCAATATTCATACTCGTTATCAATATTAATGCACTGCGAGTTAACGAATGAACAATGAATGACTTTATTTACATTACCTTTAACAAATATATTAAATACTGTAGTAAAGGTATTGTTGATTATTTGTTCATGATAGTTAAAGTAAAGTAAAACTAATACAACCATATTGTAATGTTACCTCTATATATATATATATATATATATATATATATATATATATAACAGAAATGCCTAGACCCCTATCAGTTTTGGAGGGAAAATGGTTAGAGCATTATTAAAAGATGATATAAATATTAAAATAGCTTGTAAATAAGGAGGTCCGTGTGCATGAGATTTTATTTTTTATAGCTTTCACTTATGTTTTTTCTGAGATGTATAAACATGATGAAAATCTTCTGCAACCCGCCACTAGGGGGCAAATTACAAATGTTGTGTGCATTGGAAAAGCAGCTTTACATGGCGGTGAGATCATCTATCATGTGTTTTTGCAGGTTTGTTGCAGCCGCAGTTCATTAAGGCCGACTCTCTGTTACTCACAACTCTGAAACCTGACGTGGTCGATGGTGACGACAGTAGCATCGCCCTGCATTACAACACTCACGTCTACAGGCGCCGGTCCAGAACACCTCACTGCAGGTACACCCGCTCACTCATATTCACAATGCATTTAACAGCAGGACGAATAATTTTGACTGTCAATCAGAATGCAAATCTAAAATTTAAATATTTTCACACTTTGCATTGCGGTTTTATTTATTACACATCATATTACATGTGTGATATGTAAAAACCGCACTGTAAAGTGTAAAAATAACCGGTCCAGCTCAGTCTTTTTGGTGAGACCCTGCTGATACTGATCTTTGATGATTTTATTTCAGTGTTTTAGTAAGTGAGACCCACCAATATTTACTAATTCTGATTTCCATTTTTTTGGTAATTGTGACCTGCCGATACCGATATTTGACTATTCCGATTTCCGTTTTTTTTTGGTAATTGTGACCCTCCAATATCGATATTTACTGATTTTGATTTTAGTTTTTTTTTTTTTTTTAAGATTTACTTAATCTGATTTCCAATTTTTTGGTAATTGTGACCTGCCGATACCGATATTTTATGATACTGATTTCAGTGTTTTTGTAAGTTTGACCTACCATTACTGATATTTTTTTATTCCGATTTCCATTTTTGGGTAAGTGTGAACTGCCAATACAGATATTTACTGATTCTGATTTCCGTTAAGTTGACTTGCCGATACCGATATTTTACGATTCCGATTTCAGTTTTTTTTTTTTTGGTTGTGGACCTGCCGATAACAATATCCACTGATTCTGATTTCAGTTTTTTTGGTTAGTGTGACCTGCCGATACCGATATTTACTGATCAGATTTCTGTTTTTTGGTAAGTGTGACCTGCCGATACCGATATTTTATGATTCCTATTTTAGTTTTTTGTTAAGTTTGACCTGCCATTACTGATATTTAGTAATTCCAATTTTCATTTTTTTAGTAAGTGTGACCTCCCGATATCAATATTTGCCAATTCCGATTTCTGTTTTTTGGTAAGTGTGACGTGCCGATACCGATATTTGACTATTCCTATTTCCGTTTTTTTTGGTTTGTTAATATTTACTGATTCCAATTTCAGTGTTTTTTATTAAGTCTGACCTGCCATTACTGATATTTAGTAATTCCAATTTAAATGTTTTTGGTAAATGTGAACTGCTGACAACAAAATTTGCCAATTCTGATTTCTTTTTTTCTTTAAGTGTGACCTGCCGATACCGATATTTTACGATTGCAATTTCATTTTCTTTGTTAAGTTTGACCTGCAAATACCGATATTTACTGATTCCGATTTCACCGTTTTTTGGTAAGTGTGACCTGCCGATACCGATATATACTGATTCTGATTTCTGTTTATTTGGTAAGTGTGACCTGCGATACCGATATATACTGATTCTGATTTCTGTTTATTTGGTACGTGTGACCTGCCGATACGATATATACTGATTCTGATTTCTGTTTATTTGGTACGTGTGACCTGCCGATACGATATATACTGATTCCGATTTCTGTTTATTTGGTACGTTGTGACCTGCCGATACCGATATATACTGATTCCGATTTCTGTTTATTTGATAAGTTGTGACCTGCCAATACCGATATATACTGATTCCGATTTCTGTTATTTGATAAGTGTGACCTGCCGATACCGATATATACTGATTCCGATTTCTGTTTATTTGGTACGCGTGACCTGCCAATATTTGCAGATACCAGTTTTAGCATTGAAATCTAAATGTAGAACTGCGTTGTTTATTTTGTGTTGTGTTGTGTTGTCAGGCACTGATGAGTGGAGGCACCATCCTGACCACTGTCCCTCTGGTGGTGGACACAGAAAAGCTGCCATCAACCGTATCGCCATCAGTGGGAAACCAGGCTGCCAACCACACAAGGGCGAGAAACGCACCGCTCACACGCCATCGAGAAACGCTACCGATCCTCCATCAACGACAAGATTTTAGAGCTCAAAGACCTGGTGGCTGGAACTGAAGCTAAGGTCAGCGTTCATTATCAGTCTACACTGCCGTATACATCACAAAGACACTCAACGGTTAATACATTGCATTAAATCTGAATAAATAAGCTTTCATTGATGTATTGGTTTGAGCTTTAAAGTGTCTTTCTGAGATGAATCTTCTCTCGTTTGCAGGCTCAATAAGTCTGCGGTGTTGAAGAAAGCCATCGAGTACATCCGATTACCTTCAGCAGTCCAACCAGAAGCTGAAGCCAGGAGAACATGGCCCTCAAAATGAACATCCAGAAGAACAGTAAGATCACTTCCAGCCGCCGTAAATCCAATGCCAAGTCAACATGGACCATTTTATCAAATAAATAAATAGACTCACTGATTGGTTAAAAAAAAAATCTGCATCTTTCTGCATGCACAGACTCACTGGGTGTCCATTAATAAACGCTGGTTTCCCTCCGCAGAGTCTCTGAAGGATGGTGACCATGGAGGTGGACGTGAAGCCAGAAATCCCCACTCCCCCAGCTTCAGACGTGGGCTCTCCTCAATCCAGCGGCCCATACTCACAGCACAGCAGCGACTCGGAGCCCGACAGCCCCATTGGCGGAGGACAGCAAGGTAACACACTCTCACAATCAATGACTTGCTCATCCACTAATGAGGTATAAGGCTTGTTTTTATTAATCGAATCAATAATCTTCATTGGCGGATTGAGATATGATATAAAGTGGGTTTCACACCAGACAAGAAGCACCGCATGGTAAAATTGACCCATGCATGACAAGTGTCAGCAGTTAATCGCAACGAGAATATTTAATATGTTTTCAAGCCTAACACATGATGCAAGTGTTTAATTGCTGAAGGACAGACCCTACAGGAATATGGCTATGCTTTGTGTGTATTAGGCAGTGGTGGAGAGGGCTGGAGGGATTGCTGGGACCGCTCCCGCATGGCTCTGTGCGCCTTTACTCTGCTGTTTCTGTCCTTTAACCCACTGGCGTCACTGCTGTGTGGAGGATGGAGCAGCGCTGGAGCCTCGGTGGCGGGAAACGCTGCAGGGAGGAGCATGCTGGCCGTACCGGACTCAGGTCAATATAGACCCGCACACACTGAATTCTGCTCTCAGAGAAGTCCTGTTTATTTACTTTATAAATGTGTGTATTTATTATATTAGGCTGTGTCCACTCTAATAGGTTATGGTTTAAAGTATTTCACTAACTATATAATATCCCTAACTGAATCTGTGTGTGTGCGCAGGCGAGTCGTGGGGCTGGATGGACTGGATGTTGCCCACTCTTCTGGTGTGGCTGCTGAACGGTGTGCTGGTGGCTGGAGTTCTGATCCGGCTGCTGGTGTATGGAGAACCAGTGACCAGACCTCACTCCGAGTCCTCCGTCCTCTTCTGGAGACACCGCAAACAGGCAGATCTGGACCTGGCCAGAGTAAGTAACACTCATCTGGGGGTCAGAGTTCACCATCATGGAATTTCCAGAATATTTCCAGCCTCTAATGCTAAACATTGATTAATCGTATTTATTATAATCAGACTTGATGAAGACTTGACATTCTCTATTTGTACGTGTCTTCAGAGACCTCTGATTTATCTTAATCTGTTTCCTCCACCAGGGTGATTTTGCGCAGGCGTCCCAGAACCTGAGGACGTGTCTGAAGGCTCTGGGTCGTCCTCTGCCCACGTCTCAGCTGGATCTGGCCTGTGCGGTGCTGTGGTCGGCACTACGTCTGTGTCTGCAGAGACTGTGGGTCGGCCGCTGGTTAGCCTCGCGAGCCGGAATGCTGAGACCGGATCGCCCCCTGCAGGAGGACAACTGCAAGAGCTGCCGCGACGCTGCGCTGGTCTACCACCGCCTGCACCAGCTGCACATGACCGGTACAACACTGACTGGACACCTTTATTATTCCTTTTTGTTATATATTTATTTGAGTTTTTGCTGTTATGGTTTATCTCCCCTACTGCCACCGTCTAAAAGATGCTTAGTAGAGGTCTAATATATGCTTAACATATGCTTAATAGATGTCTAATAGATGTTAAATATATGCTTATTAGATGTCTAATAGATGCTTAATATATGCTTAATAGTTGCTTAATAAAGGTCTAATAAGGTCTGATTCATGCTTAGTAGATGCCAAATAGATGTTTAATAGCTGCTTAATATATATCTAATAGATGGCTACTAGATGCTTAATTTATATTGATTAGATGTCTAATAGATTCTAATAAATGCTTAATAGATGTGTAATATATACTTAATATATATCTAATAGATGTCTACTAGATGCTTGATATAAATCAATTAGATGTCTAATAGATTCTAATAGATGTGTAATATATGCTTTATATATGCTTTGTGGATGTCTAATAGATGTCTATCAGATACTTAAAATATATCTAATAGATGTCTACTAGATGCTTGATATAAATCAATTAGATGTCTAATAGATTCTAGTAAATGCTAATAGATGTCTAATATATGTTTAATAAATGCTTTGTAGATGTCTAATAGATGTCTATCAGATGTCTAATAGACATCTAAACATGATGTCTTGGTTAAATCAAGGCTAAATTTAGCTGTCAGGGTATTAAAGGGATAAATAACTACACATGTGAAGTCTGTTTAATCTGTCTATTTGATGATTAGTCTTATTTTGGGCTGTTGTTAGACACTCTATGTTCACCGACAGCGCAAATTAAGCCTCGTTTTAGCCAAGTCATCAATGCTAGATGTCTATTAGATGCCTATTAAACACAAAATTGCCCGGTTGTGAGCTCTGCTACTGTACTGCAGACAGAATACTGCAACACACTTTAACCCACACGTGCTAAATCTTCCTGTGTTTGTATGTGTGTGGGCAGGTAAGCTGGGAGGAAGCCACCTTTTCTGCGATCCACATGGCTTTGAGTGCCCTCAATCTGGCCGAGTGTGCTGGAGACTGCCTCCCTGTGGCCACACTGGCCGAAATCTATGTGTCTGCAGCCCTACGGGTCAAAACTAGCCTGCCCCGCCTGCTGCACTTCACTACTGTAAGCACGCACGCACGCACACACACACACACACACACGTGTTTGTTTCACTATCTAAGTGAGGGCGTATCACAGACTTCTATTGCTTTTCTCTCAGGTTCATTATCCTGTGTGTGGCCTAACCCTAGCCCTAACCTTAACCCTAACCGACTCTCACAGAATCAACTGCACATCATTAGACACTAATAAAAACATCTTCTGACTGATTTAAAAGCACCTTTAAGTAGTGTGGAGCAGTGAAATGTCAACATTAGTGGCTCCTATTGATATCTCACTTTATAAGTGAGGACAATCAAGCCCTTAAGTATAACTAAACACACACACACACACACACACACAACAACACACACACGCACACACACATTCGTTTCACTATGTTAGTGAGGATGTTACACAGACTTCTCTCAGGTTAATGATAGTGGCCTAACCCTAGCCCTAACCTTAACCCTAACTAACACTCACAGAAACCCTTGCTTGTTTTAAGGAAAACCTCAATTATTTTGACTCGTTATTTATAAACGCAACACAAAATCTCTCTTTTTACAGTGTGTGTGAGTTCTTCATGTGGTAAATGGTGTTTGTGTGTGTGTTTTTTAGCGAGTGTTTTTTGAGTAGCGCGCGTCAGGCCTGTCTGTCCACGAGCGGGCAGCGTCCGCCGGCCATGCAGTGGTTGTGTCACCCTCTGGGTCACCGCTTCTTCGTGGACGAGGACTGGACCATCCGCAGCACCCAAAGGAGAGCATCTACAGCCAGGCCGGAAACTCAGGTCCGCAGCAGAGAATATAATCATCCTCACATATGAGGAATAAATGAGAGATTTGGGGAGATTCAGACTAGAAACACAGACCGATGATCAGCGGTGCAGAAGATACAGTTAAACAGTCAGCGTTATTCACACTCCTGTATATTTTTTCACCAATTTCTGTTTAACAGAGAGAAATTCAACACATATCTAAACATAATAAACATAATAGTTTTAATAACTCATTTCTAGGGCCAGACAGAATCTGCAGACATTTTTCCTATTTCTGCTGACAATTTGGTAAAAAATCTGCAGATTTTTGCTAAATTATTTTAGAGTATCATAACTAAATATATAAAACTTATATATAAAACTTATCATATATAAAACTTAATATATCATAACTTAATATATGAATAATAAATAATACCTTTTAAAATTTTTATTAAATGTTTACAATGCAAATCCAAATAGATCCACTTTATTGGTAAAACAAAGCAAGTCTCCTGTATAATAGATCTACTAATAGACAGAAAATATTACTCTACACAGTTTATTGTAAATAAATCACATGAACATTTTAATATTACCATTATTAAATCACAATAACATTAGTGAAATTAATTTAAAACTCAATAAATATAAATTTACACACATTACACAAGTAAATAAACAGCGTGCGCAGATTCCATGTGGGCCTCCTCATTTCTAATAACTGGCATTAAGAGTTAATATCAACACAGTTTTTTGGCCAGAAATAAGATTGTTTCTTGTGTTTTTGCAGTGCGTACACTTTAAAGGAGCTGTGTTATTTTGTGTTGTGTGCTAATAATGAGTGTGTGTGTGTTGTGGTTGTCTGCAGTTGACCCATTGGCTCAGGTGACCCCAGGCGTTTCGCGAGGCATCTGCTGGAGAAGGCGCTATACTGTGTGGCTCAACCCAGAGGAGACAAGAGCCTCGCTGATGGAGACGGGTGTGTGTGTGTGTGTGTGTGTGTGTGTGTGTGTGTGTGTGTGTGTGTGTGTGTGTGTAATTGTGTGTATGTGTGCACATTCTCACCACTCTGCTACACATTCACTGCTTGTTTTGTTATACACATACACACTTGTGTGTATAGTATGTGTGTGTGAATGAATGTGTGTACGCTCCCTGACAAAAGTCTTGTCGTTGATCCCAGTTGTAAGAGCAACAAATAATAACTGGACTTCTAGTTGATCATAAAGTGTCAGAAGGTGGATTTCTCTGCTGAATCATCTGCTGATCTGCATCTCAATCATCACCAATACTGCAGAAGACCTACTGGAACCCGCATGGAGCAAGATTCTCACAGAAATCAGTCAAGTTTGGTGAAGGAGAATCATGGTTTGGGGTTTCATGATTCAGTATGGGGGCGTGCGAGAGATCTGCAGAGTGGATGATCAACATCAACAGCCTGAGGTATCAAGACATTTGTGCTGCCCATTACATTACAAACCACAGGAGAGGGACAATTCTCCAGCAGGATAGCGCTCCTTCTCATACTTCAGCCTCCACATCAAAGCTCCTGAAAGCAAAGAAGGTGAAGCTGCTCCAGGACTGGCCAGCCCAGTCACCAGACATGAACATTATTGAGCACATCTGGGGTAAGATGTAGGAGGCGTTGAAGATGAACACAAAGACTCTTGATGAACTCTGGGAGTCCTGCAAGAAGGCTTTCTTCACCATTCCAGATGACTTTATTAATCAGTGATTTGAGTCAGAGATGTATGGATGCAGTCCTCCAAGCTCATGATGGAGTCAGACACAATATTCATTCTGTTTCCACTGCAGCATGAGCACATATTCTATACTGGACATTATTGAAGGTTCAGTGAGCAGACTTTAGTCTAAGCAGAGTCAGACCTACTGTCCTAATCAAATCATCAATAATCAAGACATGATCAGATTTTATTGTGCTCAATAAGCCTATCTAGAGGCCTTTACCTTTCATATAAGACACTTCTGATACCAAATCATCAACTAGAAGTCCAGTTATATTGTTGATCATAAAAATTAGATTAAAGACAAGACTTTTGTAAAACTCTTTTTAAAAAAAAAAACAAAAAAAAAAAAAAACAAAGAGGTAAAATCTTGTAAATACTATTTGTGCTTATTTTGTTATGCTATCTATTCAGAATCATGAAGGAATCCTAAAAAAAATAAATTTGCATCTCGAAAATTTAATAAAATGTCTTATTTGTGCCCGTTACTCTTCTGAATCTGTCTCATCTGTAGTGTTAATTTGTGCCTGTGTGTGTGTGTGTGTGTGTGTGTGTGTGTGTGTGTGTTGACAGTGAGTTCTCGGACGCTCTTGAATACCTGCAGTTGTTGACCAGTGCCGCAGACGCAGCCGGAGCCACAACACAATCCTTCGCCATCGGCTCCAACATGGCCACCGTCACAGGTCAGCTTCATATACTGATGCATTGAGGGAGTTCTGGATCAGAGAATAATAACAACACTGCTGGCTGATCCAGATAATGCCCCATCACAGTTCTAGCTCATCCTCTCGCATCGAGTGTTTAAGTGAAGCCGTCAGGGTGTACCAAATCTCTTCATCTTGTAGGTCTTGCAGGTGTAGATGTTTTTCAGGACCACACTACAAATGAAGGGGATTGAAAAATCTCCCAGAATGCATCAGCTACAGTATGGCTGCAGAAGTGAGCAAGAAAAAGAGCATTAATAAGGATAATGTACTACAAACAAGCATCTTATTTATTACATTTATAATGAAGCTAATGTGTTACGGTCATGATCTTCCACGAAACGTTTTAGAAAACAAAACGCTAAATTTTGTTAACAATAACTGGCAAACAAATATAACAATGTATTAAAATAATATTACAGTAATTAAACATTTAAATCTGTTAACGTTACCTGATGCCTTGACAGAATAGTCCATAGAGCATTGTGTAAATACAGAGATTTTTTTTCATGATCCACCAGTTGTAAAACAGAGAGCAAACCTCATAGACTCGTATGTTTTCCAGCTTAAAATGAATAGTGTTCATCAAAATACAGCCACAAAACTAACCAGAGCCAGACCGATCCCACCAAAACACTCATTTCAGTCCTGAAACGTGATGTGCACTTTGTAGACTTTAGTAAAGAGCAGTGCACTGTGCTTTTTATGTTGCTAGGCAACCATTGTATAAACAGACTTTGCGCTTGAAAGACTTTCAGTTCATTTAAATGCAATGTTGGACCAAAAGTAATATATTCCAATCTTAATTCACTTTTTTATTTAATAAGCAACTAAATTTTATACTTAGTTACTTTTTACAGGGTTTCCGCGGGGTCTTAAAAAGTCCAAATTAAAAAAATCTAAATTTTAGGCCTTATAAAGTCTTAAATTGGCAGTTGTAGGTCTTAAATATTTTTTTGCACAGGTCTTATTTATTCTTTTCATCTAATACTCATAGAAATCCTTGTTTGTTGTTGTTGCTTGGTTTTCGTGGTGTTGTAGTTCTTTAATTCACTAGTCCAAATGTAATTTGCAGTATTACAACTACAAATGAGACCAACATGCAATAGCCAATCAGCTTTCTGTTCCTGAACTCAGTGCGCGCGGCGAATGTGACGTCATCGCTGTGTTTGCGGAGGTTCGCTTTGGGTGCGCGCGAGCTCACTAAATTTTTTAGGACTCGGATGAACAGTTCACGCGGCGCCACGTTTGATTTGAGTTAAATATGAAACACTGAAGAGGTTTTGTCTGAAACAGGTACGACTGTACAGACATCTGTATGATCCGTCCATGCGTGATCATAAGGAGAACCAGATGACCAGTAATTCTTGCCACAGCAGTGGGAAAGGAGGAAAGTTTTTGTAAAAGTTTGGAAAAACCTGAGGGATACGTTTATTAAAACAAAAGAGAGGCCAGGCAAAAGTGGAGACTCAGGTGTTTTTAATATTACAGAATATGTTTTTCCACCATTTATAGCTTTTACACTGATGTAGATGTTACAAGTTTCAATTTAAAACAATTTAATAGTTACAAACTAAAATTAAATAACTGTAAATGAACATATGAACCTGTCGGTTTACAGTATACTGATGGCCAATTTCTAGGCTTTATTGGTGAGAATGGTCAGGAATGTTGGATCATTATTGCCTTTTTAGCTTATAAGTAGAGGACAGAGACTAGTCAGACAGTAGTGTGTGAACTGTTAAGTGGGCTAAATAAAAGTCAGTGTTTTTAGTAAGTGTACTTTTATTGCTTTTATTCTTGCCATAATAAGATATATTATAGAGCAACCCATGTTCTGTAGCATTAATATTTAACTTTATTAGGTAGAACTGTCTGAGATATGAACAAAACCAAGTGATGCCTCAAAGTTTGATTTAAAACATCTTGAATAGTTCTAAAAATCTTTATAATCGTTAAAATAAAAGATGAAAAACAATAAAAAGCGATTAGTTTAAAAGTCTTCACTGATAATAATGATATGACGGAGTTCCGGAAACTTCCTACTTCTCTGTTTATCCGTCTGACTTTACAGTGGGTTTCTTTTGACCGCCCCCTGTCGTTTCAAAGAATATCTCAATGTGCGAACGCGTCAAGTATAAAAGCCTCGTCCGTTTCGTGAGGTGCGCGATGCGGCGATAGCCTTAAGATGTTTGTTTGTTTGTTTTCCTGTAGTTCAATGGTGGATCTCCCTGTCTTCAGTACTGTTCAATCAGAATACATTTATTTTACCACTAATGTAGCATTTTCTCTTCATGTGTATGCCTGCTTTTAATATTGTGATACAGGTCTTACATTTAATACTCAATGCTCTTAAAAAGGTCTTAAAGTTGACATGATGATATCTGCAGAAACCCTGTATAAGGAGAGTAATGGGAAAGTGTGTGTTATGTGTGTGTTATGTTAACAGTAACACAGGCTTGAAATAGTAATATCTAGCATTTTTTCCAACACTGTTACTGTTTCCAACACTATTGAAGCGCATTAAAGCTCTTCCAGATTAATTTAGACTCATTATTTCTGAATATTTACTTGCTCATCTACTAAGAGCTTCTTGATTGAACATTGTGTAGATATTGGGCCAGAAACAAGACATAACAAGGCAAGACAACAGGGTAGAAATAGGGCCTGATGGTTTCACTGAAGCTGAAGATATTCAGGGTAATGAAGGACACTGTGTGTGTGGTGTGTGTGTGTGTGTGTGTGTGTGTGTGTGTGTGGTGTGTGTGTGTGTGTGTGTGTGTGTGTGTGTGTGCCTGATCTCCCGCTGTGTCCTGACCTCCAGGCTGTGACCCGCACTCTAAGTGGTGGTCCTCAATGGTGGTGGTGGTCATTAATTGGCTGCAGGGAGAGGACGCGGCGGCCGAGAGACTTTACCCAGCGGTGGAGCATTTACCACGCAGCTGCAGTCCGCAGAGTGAGACGCTTCACACACTCTCTGTCTGTTCTGTCTGTGTGTGTGTTTCTGATGTGTGTGTGTGTGTGTGTGTGTGTTTTCTGATGTGTGTCTGTTCTACATGTGTGTTTCTGATGTGTGTGTTTCTGGTGTTTGTGTGTGTGTTTCTGATGTGTGTGTGCGTGTGGTGTTGTGTGGTGTGTGTGGTGTGTGTGTGTGTGTGTTTCTGATGTTTGTCTGTTTCGACATGTGTGTGTTCTGGTGTGTGCGTGTGTTTCTTATATTATGTGTTGTGTGTGATTATGGTTGTGTGTGATTATGTGCTGTGCGTGTGTGTGTATTCTGGTGTGTGTGTGTGTGTGTGTTTTTTCTGATGTTTATGTCTGTGTGTTTCAGATGTGTGTCTGTTTTTGACCTGTGTGTTTCTGATATATATGTGTGTGTGTGTGATTATGGTGTGTTGTGTGCGTGTGTGTGTGTGGTGTGTGTGGTGTGTGTGTGTGTTTTCTGATGTTATGTCTGTGTGTTTCAGGTGTGTGTGTTTTCTGGTGTGTTTTTTCTGTTGTTTATGTTTGTGTGTTTCTGACGTGTTTTGTGAAGTTTGTGTGTGTGTGTGTGTGTGTGTGTGTTGAGCGCATTTTTGATGTGTGCGAGTATGTTTCTGATGTGTGTTTCTGATGTGTGTGTTGTGTGTGTTCATGCATTGATCTAAATGTGTGTATGTGTGTGTGTTGCAGGAGTCCTCTCCCGAAAGGCTTGTGTGAACGTGTTCAAAGCGGTGCGCACCCTGCTGGCCAAACCTGAGAGTCAGCAGCTGAGCCTGAGCTACTGCGAGAGAGCCAGTGTTCTGTTCAGAGACAGCCTGAACCTCGGCCCGGCACTGCAGCGCCAACACACTCGACAAGGTCTGTCTGTGTGTGTGTCTGTGTGTGTGTGTGTGTGTCTGCGCACACGTGTGTGTCCTGGACGGAGCTGTAGTGCATTGTAGTTGCATTGCATGTGTGTGTAGTGTGCAATGTTCCTGCAGTGCAACACAGAGCTGCACCACTGAGACTCCAGTCTGCCCCCGCTCTCTGAATACACACGTCTGGGTCCTGCTGTTATGATCATGTCAGTGATATTGTGGGAGTCGTCTGCAGATCAGGGCTGCACGATGCTGCTGAGTGTTCTGAACATTACTCTAGAGAAGGAGACTGCACATTCATAACCCCTCTCTGTCACATCATTCCTTCAGCTTCGTCACTTATTCAGCAGAGATCAACCACAGCGGAATGAACCGCCAACTATTCCAGCAATTGTTTTACACAGCGGATGCCCTTGTAGCTGCAACCCAGTACTGGGGAACACCCGTACACCACTCATTCACACACACTATAGTCAGTTTAGTTGATCAGTTCCCCTATAGCTCATGTGTTTGGGACTGTGGGGGGAAACCGGAACACCCGGAGGAAAACCCACACCAAACACGGGGAGAACATGCAAACTCCACACAGAAACACCACTGACCCAGCCGAGGCTTTGAACCAGTGACCTTCTTGCCACCACGCCGCCCCTCTCTGCCATAAGGAAACTGCGCACACCATTATTGATGATAATTATACAGCACTGTGCAGCCCTGAAGCAGAGGTTTAGACACAGCATGTACAATACTGTTGTGTGTGTGTGTGTATGGTGTGTGTGTGTGTGTGGTGTGTGTGTGTGTGTGGTGTGTGTGTGTGTGTGTGTGTGTGTTTTTTATGGTTGTGTGTGTGTGTGTGTATATGAATGTTTTTTCTGTGTGTGTGTGTTTTCTGATGTGTGCGCGGTGTTTCTGATGTTTCTGTGTATGTGTGTGTGTGTGGTTTTTTTAAGGTAAGTGTGTGTGTGTGTTGTATATGAATGTTTTTTTTTCCTGTGTGTGTGTGTTTTCTGATGTGTGCGCGTGTTTTCTGATATTTCTGGCTGGGTGTGTGTGTGTATATGAATGTTTTTTTTTTTCTGTGTGTCGTGCGCGTTTTCTGATGTGTTGCAATGTTTTTCTGATGTTTTCTGTGTATGTATGTGTGTGTGTGTTTTATGGTGAGTGTGTGTGTGTATATGAATGTTTTTTTTTGTGTGTTTGTTTTCTGATGTGTGCGCGTGTTTTCTGATGTTTCTGTGTGGTGTGTGTGTGTGTTGTGTGTGTGTGTGGGTGTGTGTGTGTGTATGCGTGTGTGTGTGTGTGTATGCGTGTGTGGTGGTGTTATGATGTGTGTGTGTATATGCATGAATGTGTGTTTATGATGTGTGTTAATGTATATGAATTTTTTTTCTGTGTGTGTGTGTGTGTGTGCGTGTGTGTGTGTGTGTGTGTGTTTTCTGATGAGTGTGTGTATGTATATGAATTTTTTTTCTGTGTGTGTGTTTCTGATGTTTTTCTCTCTCTATCTGTGTGTGGTGTGTTGGTGTGTGTGTGTGTGTGTTTCTGATGAGGTGTGTATGTTTATGACTTTTTTTCTGTGTGTGTGTGTTTCTGATGTTTTTCTCTCTCTCTCTGTGGTGTGTGTGTGTGTGTGTTTCTGATGAGTGTGTGTATGTATATGAATTTTTTTTCTGTGTGTGTGTGTGTTTTGATGTTTTCTCTCTCTCTGTGTGTGTGTGTGTGTGTTCTGATGAGTGTGTGTTTGTACATTGAATGTTTTTTTCTGATGTGGCGGTGTGTGTGTGTGTGTTGTGTTTGTGGTGTGTGTCTCTGATGAGTGTGTGTAGGTATATGAATGTTCCTTTCTGATATGTGTGTGAGTCTTGTCTTTGTGTGTGCGTGTGTGTGTGTGGTGTGTGTATGTGTGTGTGTGTGTGTGTGTGTTGTGTGTGTGTGTGTGTGTGTGTTATCTGTGTTTCTGATGTCTGTGTGCACACTTCTTGATGTATGTTTCTGATGTGTGTGTGTGTGTGTTGTAGCTGGTGCAGCTGCTGCTGTGTGATCTCCTCCTGGTGACGAGGACAAACGTTTGGGCGTGATCAGCAGATCTGCAGCTCCTCCACGACAGCTGCAGCGTCTCAGGCTGAACTGCAGGGATTCCAGCAGGACCTGAGCTCACTGCGCATGACTAGCACACAGCTTCAGACCCGCCACACGCAGGGTACACACACACACACACACAACTACTGCCATTATAAAGACACGCTTTTGAAGGATCAGTTCACCCCTAAAATGAATATTTACTCACTCTTTACTCTCCATCAGAACACTTCTGTCTTCTATTGAACACATTGGAGATGCTTTGAAGAATGCTGGAAAACTCCTCAAAATATCAGCTATAGTGTTGAAAGAAGACAGAAACTCAAAGTGTTTATAAGCGCTTGATGGAGAGTAAGAGTGAGACCCTTTACAGACCACATATGCAGGGGTTGGACCTGGTTTTAGAGCACTATAATTCATTGTATGGTGTAGGCCCTACTTTTTTGGCCAGTTCCAGCATCAGCTGCTGTTGGGAATGACAGGACACGAGTCCTGCACAGCGGCCGAGGTATTCTGAGCCATTACTTCTTAAGAATAGTGTTTCAGGTCACTACTGATACTGCTGGAGGAAACCTTTCCTGACTCTCTCCTCCAATACACCCTAAAGTGTTAATAATGTTTAGATTGGGTACTGTGCAGGCCATAGGAGATGTTCAACTTCATGTTCATGTTCATCAAGACACTCTGTCTCCAGTCCTGCAGTGTGGTGTCGCTGCATTATCATCCCGATACATGGCACCACCTTCAGAAACACAATGTTTGACCCAGTGGGTCACTTGGTCCTCCAGAATGGGGTTGGTAGTTTTTGTTACCCACCACCCATCTAGCACCAGTATTGGGTCTAGGGAATGTCATGATGATATTAAGCCCAAACCATCACTGACCCCCCCATGCTTCACTCTTGGCATCAGCAGTCTGGGTGGACGCTTCTTTGGGGCTTCTCCACACCGTAACTCTCCCCGGATGTGGGAAAGACAGTGAAGGTGGACTCATCAGAGAACAGTAAAAAGTACAGTACAAGATTTCACTGCTGGCATCCTGAAAATGATTTGCCATCGGCAGGAGTGAGCAGAGGTTTGTCTCCAGCAGTCGGTCATGTATATTGAACCCTGTAGAGCTCGAGAGCAACAGTTCTGCTGGACACAGGAGAGTGGAGCTGCCACATTTGATTCTGCAGTGAGTCGAGCAGCTGTGGTCTGATGTGTTCTGGATAAATCAGGGTAATCAGCCGGACGTCTCTATCAGACAGCTTCCCTCTGGCGTCCACAGGAATTTTAATATTTATATATGCGTGTATATATGCGTGTATAAATATATATATATATAAATACTTTAATGTTCATATTAAATTATTAGAAATCATTTTATTTTAATATAGTTTTTATAAAGTTTTATTTATTTATATAAATATAAATAAATCTATATATGTGATATATATATCCTAAAATTGCTTTTACATTCAACAATGTTTCAAAATGTCTGCATAAAGATTATAGATTTGCATATTTAAATTTAAATATAAATATTTAAGTCTTGTATGTATAGATGCAGATATAGACAGATGTGTATTATGTTTATGTTTGTCGCTGCAGTTGTGAGACGAGCTCTGTAAACTGAATAAGTTTCATGAAGATAATGAAGGCTGTGCGGTTTAGAGCAGCTGACAGAACAAGGCTCTGCTAATCTCAGGAAGACAAGGCAAACACTGGATTTTACTTTAGGCATGTCTCTATGGTGTGTACCTAACTCTCTCTGTGTGTGTGTGTGTGTGCAGTTGTTCCTGCATGAAGCCACAGCGCGACTAATGGCAGGAGCCAGTCCAACACGCACACACCAGCTGCTGGACCGCAGTCTGCGCCGCCGCGCCACTCCTGGAGCCAGAATAGGTGAACACACACACACACACACACTGCAGATATGTGTACACATAAAAATACATACATCCACCAAAACACACACACATGCATACATATATACACAACACCACACACATGCATACACATAAATACATCCATCCATACTGTAAATGCATATACATACACACTACATATATGCACACACACACACACACACACACACACATGCATAAACACTCACTCACACACACACATACTTTAAAGGGGTGGTCCACAGTGTGTTTTTAAGGCGTGGTTTGTTTATAAGATGCAGAGCAGTGTGTGCTCATGCTTCACTTGTAGAAAATCAGGTGATTTGTTCATATATCTGACTTTGATTATATACAGCTACTCTACAAACATGATGACGACTGTCATATTTCCTAGTTCCTCCGAAGGCCCGCCCTCAAAAGGCTCTGATTGGTCAGCTAACATAATGTGCTGTGATTCGCAGATCGGCTCCACAACACCAGGAAGCGTCACGTACCTTTATGCACACACATTTGCGCTGTGTAAACAGTCAGTCAGGGGTGTGTTTACCAAAAAACGACATAACTTGCAGCTGAACTATCAGAGTACGAGGCATCGTTTGGGAGAAGAACGATGTAGTGATTGTGTGTTTCCCAAAACCGTTAGTTATAACGTAAAACGCTCATAATGACACTCTAAACGGAGTCTAAACTACTTCTTTAGACATAATAGACAAAACATAATTTTTTTGGTGCAAATTATATGTTTACTCGCATTTAAAAAAACCCCAATATTAGTTTAGGTAAAACATGCACTCGTTTTCCATATTAATTGAAATATTTGTAAACAGGCACATATAGAGGCCTGTTTTATTTATAAATGTTTTGAAAATATTCCACTTCTATTCTAAAACATAAAAAACCACTTAGCTAATGCGTATTCTAATCTCATATGTGCATCATAGAAATCGTTAATTGTGGTAATTACAGTTGGCTACTTATTAAGAAATGAAAAAAAATCCTACTTCATATAACAATAGCAATAATAATAATTATGATTATTATTAGTGTTTTTTATTATTATTAGTATTATTAATTTATTATTATTGTTGTTGTTATTAATATTATTTTATTAAATTATTATTATTAATGTATTTCTTATTATTATTAATTATTATTATTTTATTTATTGTTTATTATTATTAATTATTGTTATTATTAATATCATTACTATTATTGTTTATTATTATTATTATTATTATTAATTTATTATTATTAATTTATTAATATTGTTATTATTATTATTATTATTGTTTATTATTATTATTATTATTATTAATATTAATTTATTATTATTGTTATTATTATTATTAATTTATATTATTATTGTTATTATTAATATTATTTTTATTAAATTATTATTATTATTAAGTATTATTATTATTATTTTTATTATTGTTTATTATTATTAATTATTGTTATTATTAATATTATTACTATTATTGTTTATTATTATTATTAATTTATTATTATTAATTTATTATTATTGTTATTATTATTATTATTATTAATTTATTATCATTATTATTATTTTATATTAATTTATTATTATTTATTATTAATTTATTATATTATTAGTATTAATTTATTATTATTATTATTATTATTACGTAGGGAACAAATTGTCAATATAAAGAACTGTAAAAATACTTTAAAAGCAAATGACTTGTAACATAATTACAATGAACTGTAAGCACTTCTGTCTTTGTGTCGTGTCCTTTGGAAGCCCAAATACAGAAACAGAAGAAGCTCTGAGGAAATAGCAGCGTTTGGTCGACCATATTAGCTTTTTCTGCTAATAACGTTACAGCCGTCTCTGGCCACGCCCCTTCGCTACATGTAGCAAATGTGCGTAACCTGAAGCGTTTGTGATCTCACTAGCCCAGTTGTATTGTTTGTAGTCCCTTAAACTTCATTGGCTGTAGGCTTTGCTAAGCTAACTCTGTGAAAGCCAAGGTCTCCCTTTGCATTGAACTTTGAGCGTCTTCCATTCAGAGATGTGTTTATGTTCACACAGCTACATCACACATCAGCTACAGTGTAACATATGATATCCTAGTGGAACCACCCCTTTAAATGAGTCGTTATATTTCTGAAAAGCCCACAATAGTTTTTGCTTGTCCAGAAATGCTTCATGATCTCCCAATTAGGGTTATTTACCCACCCTGAACTCAATGTGTGTGTGTGTGTGTGTGTGTGTGTTTCTGTGTGTGTTCAGAAGAGTGCGAGCTTCATCCTGGTCAGCGTGAGCAGGCGGAGGCAGTGATGCTGGCGTGTCGGTTTCTGCCTCCATCTTTTCTGTCGGCTCCTGGGCAGAGGGTGGGCATGCTGGTGGACGCCGCGCGCACACTGGAGAAACTGGGAGACAAACGCACACTACACGACTGCCAGCAGATGATCATCAAACTGGGGCAGCGGCACCACCGTCACCTCCACCTGAACACACACACAACACGACTGCCAGCAGATGATCATCAAACTGGGCATGAACACACACACACACACACACACACACACATGCATGTATACATGGTTTACAGGGACACTCCATAGGTGTAATGTATTTTATACAGTAAAAACCACTTATGGTATGGCCCACCCCTACCCTTAAACCAACCCTCACAGGAAACCTGCGGCAGAATTTGAATATCAAAAGACCTCATTAAGTATGATTTGAATTAGAGGGACACGAGGTGCGACCCTGTAACCACCTTAATATAATACCACTAAGTCATATCCTGTGTGTCCCTGTAAACCACATATACTTACACACACAGCACTTTGACCAACACACACTTATATACGTGGTTTACAGGGACACCCCAGAGGCGTTATCTATTTTTATACAGTAAAGTCTGCTTATGGTATGGTCCTCCCCCACTGCTACCTATAAACCCATCCCTCACAGCAAACCTGCGGCAAGGTTGAATATCAGAAGACCTCATTAATTATGATTTGAATTAGAGGGACACGAGGTGTGACCCCGTAAACCACATTAATAGAGTACAAACAAAGTCATACCCACAACTGTGTGTCCCTGTAAACCACATATACTTACACACACAGCACTTTGACCAACACACACAGTTGTATACATGGTTTACAGGGACACCCAGAGGCGTTGTGTATTTTATACAGTAAATCTGCTTATGGTATGATCCTCCCCCACTGCTACCTATAAACCCAACCTGCGGCAAGGTTTGAATATCAAAAGACCTCATTAATTATGATTTTGAATTAGAGGGACATGAGGTGTGACCCCGTAAACCACATTAATAGAGTCCAACCAAGTCATACCCACAACTGTGTGGCCCTGTAAACCACATATACTTACACACACAGCACTTTGACCAACACACACACTTGTATACGTGGTTTACAAGGACACTCTATAGTGTAATGTATTTTATACAGTAAAATCTGCTTATTTTGAATTTCAAAGACCTCGTAAATATGATTTTTGAAGCATTTTTAATTACAGGACAGTGTAAAGCAGCTTGGAGTATAACTAGGCCAAACACTGCAAAAAAAACAGAGTCTCACTTAGAGTTTTTATCTTGTTTCTAGTCCAAATATCTAAAAACTCCTCAATCTAGAAGTGTTTTCTAGACAAGTACAATATATAGTGTTGTTTTCCAGCAATAATGAGGTCAAAATGAAGTGAGTTTTTCATTAAAACAAGCAAAATAATCTGCCAACGGGGGAAGAAAAGTCCAATTATTTCAGAACAAAAAACAAGATAATTCTGCTTCCCTCCATTGGCAGATGATTTTGCTCATTTTAAGGAGAAACTCACTTCATTTTGATCTATTTCTGCAAAAAAAGCTTCTTGATTTAAGAATTTTTAGATATATGGACTAGAAACAAGACAAATTTAGCCGTGTAATCAAGTCAGTATACAACTCTGTGTCCCTGTAAGCCACATAAACCTGTACACACACACACACGCACACACACACACACACACACACACACACACACACACACACACACACACACACACACACACACACACACACACACACACACACAGACAGCCAGCTCTTCACTTCAGGAACCTCTGCTTTGGTTTTTATCCTGACAATTCATGACGCGTTCATCATGCACACTGAACAACCGGTGATGATGCAGCGACGGGACCCTCTTTTTAAAATTATTAAATTAATTATTTAATTTATTTATCTGCCCTTCTAAAAAGATCAGGTGTTTTTTGTTTTCTTTGTGAAGCCCTGCGCTGTCAGTGGCCATTAGATGGCGCTCTGCTCACACACACACACACACACACACACACACACACACACACACACACACACACACTGTAGAGATCAGCTTTACTCTACACTATGGCAAACTCTTCAACATTTAACATCCTCTACTAGTGTTTATTCTCACTCTGCTGCTCCAACTTATTTTCTTAGCGTGTATGTTTTCCATAAAGCATCAGTTCACCCCAAAATCATCCTTCACTTGCTTTAAAACCTGAGTTTTCTGCTCATATTTTGGGTGAACTATGACTTTAAATACTAGCATGTGTCCATTAGCAGGCAGTGTTTATTATTTATGTTATAATAACATTTTTAAAAAACATCTCAGTACAAGTACACGTTTATTATATACTATATTAAGTATATTTGTGTATTTTACTAGTACAATTGCTAACTAATGAGTACAGTTCTGATTATTCAAAAGGCAGCAACACAAAATGCACTGACTATTGAAGATTTGTTACTAATAATTTAAAAAGTGCTAGTATTTAAATGATTACTGGTATATAATTAATTTATATGTAATTTTAATATAATTAAAACTAGTGTCCATTTAGGAAATACTAGTGTCTTTAAAACAAACTAGTATGTAATGAATATCTGCTTCTATCTATATATATATATATATATAATATATATATATTATATATATATATATATATATATATATATATTTATATAAATGTATATATATATATTAGGGTTGTCACGATACTGGAATTCGATACCAATTAGTACTGAAATTGTAAAAAATTTCACCGAACTCACCGCTGTTTACCAAGTATAACCACAGATACAGGGGCACTGGAGCGTTTCAAAGCCGCGATTCATCAGCCGATCACTTGTATGTCAGCTTATAGACAAACCAGCTGATCAACGTGACTTTGAAACGCTCCAGTGCCCCTGTATCTGTGGTTATACTTGGTAAACAGCGGTGAGTTCGGTGAAATTTTTTACAATTTCATTACTGATTGGTATCGAATTCCAGTATCGGGACACCCTAATATATATATAATATATATATATATATATATATATATATATATATATATATATATATATATATATATATATATATATATATATATATATATATATATATATATTCGGTGAACCGATGAACTTCTCGGCCAATCACAGTCATTTCTGTTGAGCATGTAAACTCAATGGCAAATCAGGCGCTGTTTAAGAATGAGGGTCCACAGCGCCCAATCGTTAGCGGGAAATGGAGTTTTTAAAACTTCAGAACCGATCGCTACCATATTCCAGTATCATGAAAACCCCTAATATATATATATATAATATTAGGAACAATTGACAGCCATACTAAAACTGTCAAAACTTGAATAGTATCCCACTGATCGCCATAAAAACCAATGACTAAAAGTTAAATTATTTACTATTCACTACTGAAAGTAGTGGTATATTCTAATTAATAAGTACTAGTATGTAATAAATCTAACCTATATCTAATAAGTGAGGTCTTGTATCTAATGAAAAAGCGTTAGTGTCTTTTAAAATGAATGAATGAATGTGCACTCTTTGGTACATAATGGAAAAGACACTAGCAGCTAAACATTAGCACTAGCAGCAGGAGGATAATAGATACTAGTGGAGTTTATAGGTTGAATGTTAAAAAGTCTTGCCATTTGAGCACGTTTTTCAGAGAAATAACATGAAAATAGAGGGAAAAAACACTTCATTCTCCTCGCAGCACTCAGAAATACTTAGACTTTGTGATTTTGCGTATAAAATTCCATCCGTTTGGAGGTAATGAACTTTCAATATATCATTTTTGCTTAATTAAAGATTTGCGTTATCGTTCCAATAAGCTGAATGTGATGATTTAAATGCATAATAACCACATTATATGTTCATATGCAGATCTAGCTTGTTCCTCATTTTTAGCTAGTCATATTTAACCACGTTCTTACTGTTCAAACACAACACGTGTCATTTTTTACTATGAGCTGAATTGCATTTGAGAATATGAGTATTTATAATCGAAGAGATCAAAAATTGATTATACTGAAGTTTATTTTAAAAACCCAAATGCATGGAAATGTTATATGCAATTTAAATGAGCTAAAAGCAGGCTAAATTTGGACTGTCATTGAAAATCTCTAATAGACGTCTAACAATCGCACATCGTGCACTCATCTATTTGGTGTTTGTGTTTAAAAGAGGCATATTTAGACAGAATACATGGTCTGAAAGGCATATTAGAGCGTTTTCTCATCTGCAAACATCTATTAGATATCCATTTTGGACGTTCAATAGATGTTTAAAGTTGAGAAAGTTCATTTAATAGACCTTTAAAGACGGTCTCAGATCTAGAAGATGTAAAATACATCGTGCAGATAAACAATATCAAATAAATCAGACTTCATGTGTTCATTCTTTTCTATTATAGACTATTGTTAGACGTCACGTAGATTTTCAGGCTAGATTATTCAGCACTGTTTTAGCCAAGACATTTATTAAGGATACACACACACACACACAGAATGCTTGCTGGGTTATCATCTCTAGTGTTCTTCATGTTGATTTGAGGACTTAAAGGCTTTATAAAAGTTCTTTCTTTGTATATACTTTAAATATTATGATTTCTGACCTGATGTATTTGAAGAGCTGCTGATGGCACGTTTTGTTGCCGCGCTTCCGCCATTTTGGCCCGGTTTCATTGATTTTGAAGAAGGAAAACAACGCGCGGTTTGATGATGATGATGATGAGGAGCGGGCTTGTGTCCATTTGCACTATGTAACTACAGACAGATGAATATACATTTATATGAAAACAAGCCCACCGTTTGCCAATGAAATCCAATCCGTATTTCCAGCCGGGGTTTTGCCGTATATTAAGTCTTCCGTTTGGAGAGTTCGCTAAATCCAAATGTTGTGGTCTGCACCGAATGTTAATGAAGTATTGAGCAAAGACATCAGCCGTCACGTCTGTATTTATCCAAAGATTCGAGGATCTCCCTGTCAGGGAGAGAAAGCAGCAGTTTTTGATCTCTCGTCGCCGTCAGTAAGTTATACGAGCTCCTGATTAGCCGTTGTTCATTATTTTCTCAGCAGTAACACCGTCAGACATTCATTATTATTACTCGATGCTGAACTTTCTGTAGTGCTTGTGATCGAGTCTCAAAGACGAGCTGTTTAAACTGGCAGTATATCCTGTTGTCTTCTGTTCCATTTATTCTGAAGCTTGTAAATAAAAGGTTTTTGTAATGAAATCCTCCGTTCTGTGTCTGCTGATTTTAATTATGCACTTGGTCTATTAGCAGCATTTACTGTTTACCATAGAAACTTTACTGGATTCTCTAACTTATATAGTCGACTAAGCTGCACTGTAAAAATATCCGTAAAATTTACGTTAAAAAACGGCAGCTGTGGAGTCCAGCTGAGAGTCCAAACACTGAAGAGCAAATCCATCGATGCGCAGCTCTACAGATCCAGAATCATGCAAGCCAGTGGCGACAGCGGAGAGGGAAAAACGTCACCAATTGGCGAAAGTGAAGAATTAAACCTGGAGAGAAACCAGACTCAGTTGGGCACGACCATTTCTCCTCTGGCCAAACGTCTTGTGCAGAGCTGCAGTCTCAGTGCTGGAGAACGCTGGACCTCAGCGAAGACTCATCTGTTCCTGGAGGGTCACAGGAATCAGTGTCACGCTCTCCACTCCTCCATGACCACCACAGCAGCTTCTCAGGATACGGCCTGGTCCAGGATTATGGAAACCTTGGGATCGTCTCGTCGCTGGTCTTGGATCGAGTCAGTGGTGCTACATAGTCTCCGAGGGCCTCGGGATGAGTATCCCCAGGTGGAAATAGAGAATGAAGAGAATAATTAGCGTAGCTGCTGTTCATAGTGTATATAAACGAGATGCGTGGAGCACATTCATGTATCAGACCGCTATGTGATGCAGTGAGTGTATGCTTTACTGAACAGATAGGTCTTTAATCTAGTGTTGAACTGTGAGAGTGTGTCTGAGCCTCGCACGTTATCAGGAAGGCTATTCCAGAGTTTAGGAGCCATAAATGAGAAGGCTCGACCTCCTTTAGTGGACTTTGCTATTCTAGGTACTACCAGAAGCCCTGAGCTTTGAGATCTTAAAGAGCGAGTTCTCAAAACTCAGAGCTTCTGGTACACCAGTATGGTAATACGCATAAAATTAAAGTAAATAAACACTGTTTATCGACATTAGATGTAACATAAATCTCTAATGTACATCACTGATGGGGAAACAGCTAAAAAGATCCAGAGTAATGTCAAAAAAAGCATAAAAAGTGCCGTGCCATGCAGGGAATTCTAGTCAATTTACAGTTATTCTCCGTATATATTAAGGAAACACTATTGAGCAGGTTATGGATTTTACTGTAACAATTTTACTGTTTTTTTTACTGTTGAAATCACGGCCATTTTTCCAGTGTAGTGTAGGGGAGAGCGCAGACAAAAGTACCATCTTTCATAAAAAACGATAATGTTTTAGACAGAAGTATATTTTTGCTGTGGTTTATAACTCATAACTAGAGCCAGACTGAATCTGCAGACGTTATTTAGCTATTTCTGTGCAGAATTTGATAAAAATCAGTGGATTTATGCGGAGTATTATAACTAAAAACTTCATATATGAAGTAAAAAAACAATACCTTTTAACTTTTATTTAGTGTTTACAATGCAAATCCAATTAGATCCACTTATTTGGTAAACAAAGCAAGACTCTCATATAATATACATCTACTGAAAGAAGAACATATGGCTTTACAAACTATATCATGGTCTAACAGGGTTGTGCTTATTCTCTTAATGAGTTCTGAATGTGTTTTGAGCATAACGTGCATTAAACCAATCAGAGTCTCGTCTAATTCCCTTTAAGAGTCAGTTTCGTCGCTCTATGGTGCATTTGCTATTTACACGGCGGACTGTAAGTGGTAAAACTGAACGCTTCACTAGTGAGAAAACAGTTAAACAGAGCATCTGCAGCGCGAGGATAAAGAACGAGCCTCCTCCATTCAGCCTCTTTACTTTCTCTTTACTTTATTTTCACTCTTTACTCCTTTACTTTGGTGGAGTGAGGAAACGGTGGAAACTCACTCCACTGAACACATCCATTAGCCCACATATTTAATTTAGTTTGTTAAAGCAAAGATTTGCTTCAAAACTATTTCTAAATTCAGTTCTAATCTCCAGCAGAGGAATAAATGAACAATAATAATGAAGTGTGGTCAAAACACTGAGTTATATCCAAACACACGTCCTGTTCTGATGCCCCATATAGTGATGCAGACGTCTCCAAACCCCACAGGTGGACAAATCTACACTTGTGTTTATTAAAACAGATATAAATCTGCAGATAATCAATAATACTGCTGATCATAATAACATTATACAGATGCAGATTATCATGAATAAACTGAAAAAGCCCCCGAGGTGGAGAAGGCATGGAGGCAGTGGTGTTTCTATTGATGTAGAAAATCATAATTTCTGGATCATTTTAATCCTTTAATTGTTTTCATCTGTAAAGATATTTGTGTGTTCCTGTTCATCTGTGTGTATCAAGCAGTGTGTAAGTGTTTGGACCTGCATAGATGCATAATTAAAGCACTCTGCTGGATTACAGCAGCGTTTAGTTGGTCAATGGCGCGGTCTATATCAGTTCCTCAAAACAGCAACGCTCCAACAATGCGCCTTAACACACCTCCTTTATAGACAAGCACAGCCATGAGTCCACAGAGTGGTGCAGATGGATTCGCTATTTAAACAACGTGACGCAAAACCTGGAATTACAGTTGCGCTGCTCTGAAAATAGCAACAAATCACGCCAAACACGTCTTGCGCTTACTGCGTCAGGTCTATGATAGGATTAAAATAGGTTTGTGTTTAGCTTGCTGAGGCCTCCAGCAGAGCAAATGAAGGTGTCAAGAAAGCAAGCAGGTGTAGATGTGTTTGTGCAGACCGCTGACTGCGAACACACACAAACACACACACACACACCACATCTTTAAGATAATAGCACTCGATTACATACCAAAACAACAGCATTATATTTGAGAAAGAGAAGCTCTGCCATCCACACAAGTCCTTTCAAGTGGTTGTTTTAATAACTTTTGTAAGCAATAACTATTTGTTTTTATAGAAAATAAACATCTAAGAAATACTATACACAATTATAATAGTACATCACATCTTACATTTAAACAGCATCAAAGACTTTATATACACGAGTACTTAGAGTTCAGGAATCAAAATAATACGGTGATGAGTCGGTGGTCTCATATGCTGCGCTCTTACCTGTAATACTGCGCTGGAGTGAAGCCTCTAATATGTTGGTCACGTACACGTTTCTGAATAAATGAGCTCTCGCTGTAACCGTTCACGTCGCTTCAGCATCACTTCACAAAAACAAACAAGAATCCGTTCATGGGGATGTCTTCACGCCGCTGAGGCTCAGAGTTCAAGCAAAAATGACCATGTTTGACTTGATTTACTCGCGTGTTGATCCAAACCCTTCGTTTATTCATTTGAGATATTTATAAGTATGTTCAAGCTGCACATTTCCCATATAAGAAACGTGAGGGGAAAGTAAAGGGGTCGTTCACATATCATGTCTTTTGTGCGCACTAAGTTCGTTACTAAGTTTGTTGTATAGTTTTGAGATTGTATTTATAGATTCGTCTTCACAGACACACATTTACTATTTTTATTGTTCCTCAACATGAGTTTTAACGTATTGCATTTCAATAGACCTTGTTTTCCTATTCCTCAGCGTGATTTTTAACCTACTTTAACGAATCGTATTTATTAGAGTGTCATTTTATGTGTTCCTAAACTACATTTTTAACATATTGTATTTCAATAGTCTTTATTGGTTTTCATCAAACATGATTTTTAACGTATTTTATAGTTTTTTCTGTTCCTCAACACTATTTTAACCTATTTTTAACGTATTGTATTTCAAGTCATTTTTTGTGTGTTCCTCAACGTTTTTAACCTAATTTTAACGTATTAAACGTTTTTTTTGTTTGTCAAAACAATTTTTTTTATCTCCTTTTAACGTAATTCAATTTCAATAGTAATTTTTTCCTTTTCCTCACGACTTTTTACATAATTTTTTTTATAGGGGTTTCAACCTTTATTGATAGGAGAGTGGAGATTAGAGACAGGAAAGTGTGGGGAGCAGAGATAGGGGAACGATCGGCAAAGGACCTCGAGCCGGGAATCGAGCTCAGGTCGCCACAAGCACCTCTGTGTATGTGTCGACTCACTAACCTCTAGGCTATTGGCGACTTTTTACGTATCGTATTTCAGTTGTATTTTTTTTTGTTACTCAAACACGATTTTTTACAAATGTTATTTTAATAGTAATCTTTTGTGTTCTTCAATGCGATTTTAACCTCATTTTGAACGTATGTATTTCAATAGTATTTTTTGTGTTCCCCAAAAATGATTTTTAACGTATTGTTTTTAAATAGCCATTTTTTTGCTTTACCCAAAAAATATTTTTAATGTATCGTATTTCTATATTTTTTTGCATCCCCCCCCCAAAAAAACAATTTTTAACATATTGTAATTCAATAGTCATTTTTTCATGTTCGTCAACTTGATTTTTAATGTATTTCAATAGTTATTTATCATGTTCCTCAACACCATTTAGATTTTTAACTTATATTTAATGTGTTGTAACATATTTCAAGTAATTTTGTGTTCCTCAACACGATATTTAACATATTTCAATTTTTGTGTAATTGTTTCATGTTCCTCACGATTTTAATCTACTTTTTACATATTGTATTTCAATAGTAGTGTTTTTCGTATTTCTCAACACGATTGTTGTTGTTTTCATTTTTGTGTTCGTCAAACACGATTTTTAACGTATTTTATTTTAATAATAATTTTTGTTCTTCAACAGTTTTTTTTCCAAATTTTTAATGCGTTTTATTTCAATAGTCATTTTTTCCTCAATGTTCCTCAACACGATTTTAAACCTACTTTTAATGTATTGTATTTCAATTGTCATTTTTTTGTGTTTCTCAACGCAATTTTGAACCTGTTATATGTCAATTGGAAGTGTCTTTCGTATCTCCTGACGCGCCATACAAACACAAACTTTCAGAAATACTTCCAACTCACGCAAGATTGTTATATACTCACAAAGATGTATCCATCGATTTGTGTTTAAAGACACAATTTCCCCTTTTTTAGTCTTCCTCAACATGATTTTAACATCTTGTATTTCAATAGTGATTATTTTTGTGTTTCTCAGCGTGAATTTAAACCTACGTATTTCTACGTATTTTAATAGTAATATTTTCATGTTCCTCAGCACAAATATGTTCCGCAACTTGATTTTTAATCTACTTTTATTGTTGTATTTCAATAGTAATTTTTCTGTTCCTCAACACGATTTTATCGTATTGTATTTCAATAGTCATTTTTTTGTATTAATCAACACGATTTAACTTACTTTTTAGCGTGTGTATTTCAGTTGTAATTTTTTGTGTTCCTATACTATTTTTTTTATGTATTTTATTTTAAGTTTTTTGTTTTCAATACAATTTTTAACCTAATTTTAACGCGTTTTAATTCAATAGTCGGTTTTTTTCGTGTTCCCCAAAGAATTATTTTGGGTGTCAACATGAATTTTAGCCTGCTTTTATATAAAGTATTTCTAACTAATTTTTCCGTCTTCCTCAACGATTTTTAACCTACTTTTAAAGTATTTCAATAGTCATTTTCATGTTTTGCAACAGGATTTTTAACGTATTGTATTTCAATAGTCATTTTTTCATGTTCTGCAACAGGATTTTAACGTATTGTATTTCAATAGTCATTTTTCTGTGTTCCTCAACATGAACTATGTTTCTGTCTATTTAACTGAATGGATTCGGATTATATGACACTGCCAATACTGTTCAATGAACGTCAAGGAATCGCTGGATGGATCACCTGATGTTTTTCGACACACTCCGAGCATAGAGACAATTATAGATCCCACAAACACTGCGGCGCGTCTTCGTTTTCTCCATAAATGAAAGCTGTATCAGAGCTACTGCAAGGGTTTGTCAGTCAGTTTAAGATGTGATATGTGAACAGCCCCTAATGCTTGAAAACATATTACAAATCAAGTCATAGTTTGGTCTGACAATTCAGATTGACAATGTTCATTTAAAAATCGCTATTCCAGTTAAATTATGACCTAAACCGAGAAAAGAAAGTCGATTTTCATTTATTCGTTACATTAAGATTTATGAAAGCCAAATGAATGAGTAACTAAACATTGATGTATGTTGTTATTATATGGCTGAGATATGAGGATTTGGAAATCTGAGGGTGCTGAAAATCTAGATATAGAGAAAATCAGCTTTAAAATTCGGTTCTTAGGCGCAGATTATTAATCAAAAATGAAGTTTATGATTGGAAATGTACAAAATGTCCTCATAGAACACAATATTTATGTAATATTGGAATGATTTTTGTAATCAAAGTGATAATTTCGATAAATATACCAGGCAACTTAAAGGAAATGAAAGGGAATCAATTCTTAGTGAGGGAATTGTATTGTTTTGGTGGGGTGTACTGTGCCTTTAAGACTGTTTTTTTGGTCGAGGGTCACATTTCCTCAATGTTATACGCATACGCCGGAGTAAATCAACCCAAAAATGTTGATTTCCGCAGAAAAAAAAACCCCATCCCTAAATGCTTAACACACAACATGAACGCAGGATATTTCCCCTCCTCCAGATGCGCGGTGCTTCATCTGCTTTATCTTCAGATGCACATGAAAACAAGCCTACATCTCGGCGTATAGCGGTATATTAAAATAATGCATTTATATTTTTTTTTGTTCATTATTTCGTCATGAGATCAGAATATTTAGACCTGTAAAGCACACCATACAGTTTATTTTATTATATCATTATTTTTCTTCTTCTTTGTAACATGTAAGTGTCCATTGAAATACATCCAGTGAGTTGCATGACATCAGTGTGTTGGATGGAGGAATGGCACATTCGGATCAGAACAGAAGCATCTTTCCCCTTTTTTTCAGTGTGTGTGTGTGTGTTTGTGTGTGTGTGTGTATTGCTACAGTGTGTGTTTGTGCTTCCACTGAAGCTCCAGTTGTTCGGGCCAGCACACATGCAGACACTGGTCCTCCTTAATTCTTCTGCTGAAATCCTCCAATCTTCATGTCCTGCCCGTGTTTATATATTACATGTCCTGGAAAACACAGGCATTTGAATAATATAATACATTTAATAACAATAATACATTTTATTTTAAAGTATTGAACATTTTAAAGGGCACCTATTGATAAAATGACTTTTATGCAGGGTTTAAACCCAGTTGTGTGTCAGCGGTGTGTATTTATTATTATATATCAGACTTGATGAAGGAAGCACTTTGATAGACATTCTCCCTTTGTACGTGTCATCAGAGGGGGAAACCCCAAATGTTTTTGTTTAAGTATGAAGAGTAATAGATTAAACCACATTTGATGTCACCCTAAAGCCTGACGGAGTGTTTATGTTTACATATTTAAAGTGTAATATTATAATCTAACCAGCGGTTGTCTTATGTTGTCCAGCAGAGGCCGCTGTGAGTCAGTAATAAAGAGGAAGACTGAGCCTGTTAGCACTGATTTCTTTTTTTCTTTAAGTGTGACCTGCCGATACCGATATTTTACGATTGCAATTTCATTTTCTTTGTTAAGTTTGACCTGCAAATACCGATATTTACTGATTCCGATTTCACCGTTTTTGGTAAGTGTGACCTGCCGATACCGATATAACTGATTCTGATTTCTGTTTATTTGGTAAGTGTGACCTGCCGATACCGATATATACTGATTCTGATTTCTGTTTATTTGGTACGTGTGACCTGCCGATACGATATATACTGATTCTGATTTCTGTTTATTTGGTACGTGTGACCTGCCGATACGATATATACTGATTCCGATTTCTGTTTATTTGGTACGTGTGACCTGCCGATACCGATATATACTGATTCCGATTTCTGTTTATTTGATAAGTGTGACCTGCCAATACCGATATATACTGATTCCGATTTCTGTTTATTTGATAAGTGTGACCTGCCGATACCGATATATACTGATTCCGATTTCTGTTTATTTGGTACGCGTGACCTGCCAATATTTGCAGATACCAGTTTTAGCATTGAAATCTAAATGTAGAACTGCGTTGTTTATTTTGTGTTGTGTTGTGTTGTCAGGCACTGATGAGTGGAGGCACCATCCTGACCACTGTCCCTCTGGTGGTGGACACAGAAAAGCTGCCCATCAACCGTATCGCCATCAGTGGGAAACCAGGCTGCCAACCACACAAGGGCGAGAAACGCACCGCTCACAACGCCATCGAGAAACGCTACCGATCCTCCATCAACGACAAGATTTTAGAGCTCAAAGACCTGGTGGCTGGAACTGAAGCTAAGGTCAGCGTTCATTATCAGTCTACACTGCCGTATACATCACAAAGACACTCAAACGGTTAATACATTGCATTAAATCTGAATAAATAAGCTTTCATTGATGTATTGGTTTGAGCTTTAAAGTGTCTTTCTGAGATGAATCTTCTCTCGTTTGCAGCTCAATAAGTCTGCGGTGTTGAAGAAAGCCATCGAGTACATCCGATACCTTCAGCAGTCCAACCAGAAGCTGAAGCAGGAGAACATGGCCCTCAAAATGAACATCCAGAAGAACAGTAAGATCACTTCCAGCCGCCGTAAATCCAATGCCAAGTCAACATGGACCATTTTATCAAATAAATAAATAGACTCAATGATTGGTTAAAAAAAAAAATCTGCATCTTTCTGCATGCACAGACTCACTGGGTGTCCATTAATAACGCTGGTTTCCCTCCGCAGAGTCTCTGAAGGATCTGGTGACCATGGAGGTGGACGTGAAGCCAGAAATCCCCACTCCCCCAGCTTCAGACGTGGGCTCTCCTCAATCCAGCGGCCCATACTCACAGCACAGCAGCGACTCGGAGCCCGACAGCCCCATGGCGGAGGACAGCAAGGTAACACACTCTCACAATCAATGACTTGCTCATCCACTAATGAGGTATAAGGCTTGTTTTTATTAATCGAATCAATAATCTTCATTGGCGGATTGAGATATGATATAAAGTGGGTTTCACACCAGACAAGAAGCACCGCATGGTAAAATTGACCCATGCATGACAAGTGTCAGCAGTTAATCGCAACGAGAATATTTAATATGTTTTCAAGCCTAACACATGATGCAAAGTGTTTAATTGCTGAAGGACAGACCCTACAGGAATATGGCTATGCTTTGTGTGTATTAGGCAGTGGTGGAGAGGGCTGGAGGGATGCTGGACCGCTCCCGCATGGCTCTGTGCGCCTTTACTCTGCTGTTTCTGTCCTTTAACCCACTGGCGTCACTGCTGTGTGGAGGATGGAGCAGCGCTGGAGCCTCGGTGGCGGGAAACGCTGCAGGGAGGAGCATGCTGGCCGTACCGGACTCAGGTCAATATAGACCCGCACACACTGAATCTGCTCTCAGAGAAGTCTGTTTATTTACTTTATAAATGTGTGTATTTATTATATTAGGCTGTGTCCACTCTAATAGGTTATGGTTTAAAGTATTTCACTAACTATATAATATCCCTAACTGAATCTGTGTGTGTGCGCAGGCGAGTCGTGGGGCTGGATGGACTGGATGTTGCCCACTCTTCTGGTGTGGCTGCTGAACGGTGTGCTGGTGGCTGGAGTTCTGATCCGGCTGCTGGTGTATGGAGAACCAGTGACCAGACCTCACTCCGAGTCCTCCGTCCTCTTCTGGAGACACCGCAAACAGGCAGATCTGGACCTGGCCAGAGTAAGTAACACTCATCTGGGGGTCAGAGTTCACCATCATGGAATTTCCAGAATATTTCCAGCCTCTAATGCTAAACATTGATTAATCGTATTTATTATAATCAGACTTGATGAAGACTTGACATTCTCTATTTGTACGTGTCTTCAGAGACCTCTGATTTATCTTAATCTGTTTCCTCCACCAGGGTGATTTTGCGCAGGCGTCCCAGAACCTGAGGACGTGTCTGAAGGCTCTGGGTCGTCCTCTGCCCACGTCTCAGCTGGATCTGGCCTGTGCGGTGCTGTGGTCGGCACTACGTCTGTGTCTGCAGAGACTGTGGGTCGGCCGCTGGTTAGCCTCGCGAGCCGGAATGCTGAGACCGGATCGCCCCTGCAGGAGGACAACTGCAAGAGCTGCCGCGACGCTGCGCTGGTCTACCACCGCCTGCACCAGCTGCACATGACCGGTACAACACTGACTGACACCTTTATTATTTCCTTTTTGTTATATATTTATTTGAGTTTTTGCTGTTATGGTTTATCTCCCCTACTGCCACCGTCTAAAAGATGCTTAGTAGAGGTCTAATATATGCTTAACATATGCTTAATAGATGTCTAATAGATGTTAAATATATGCTTATTAGATGTCTAATAGATGCTTAATATATGCTTAATAGTTGCTTAATAAAGGTCTAATAAAGGTCTGATTCATGCTTAGTAGATGCCAAATAGATGTTTAATAGGCTTAATATATATCTAATAGATGGCTACTAGATGCTTAATTTATATTGATTAGATGTCTAATAGATTCTAATAAATGCTTAATAGATGTGTAATATATACTTAATATATATCTAATAGATGTCTACTAGATGCTTGATATAAATCAATTAGATGTCTAATAGATTCTAATAGATGTGTAATATAGCTTTATATATGCTTTGTGGATGTCTAATAGATGTCTATCAGATACTTAAAATATATCTAATAGATGTCTACTAGATGCTTGATATAAATCAATTAGATGTCTAATAGATTCTAGTAAATGCTTAATAGATGTCTAATATATGTTTAATAAATGCTTTGTAGATGTCTAATAGATGTCTATCAGATGTCTAATAGACATCTAAACATGATGTCTTGGTTAAATCAAGGCTAAATTTAGCTGTCAGGGTATTAAAGGGATAAATAACTACACATGTGAAGTCTGTTTAATCTGTCTATTTGATGATTAGTCTTATTTTGGGCTGTTGTTAGACACTCTATGTTCACCGACAGCGCAAATTAAGCCTCGTTTTAGCCAAGTCATCAATGCTAGATGTCTATTAGATGCCTATTAAACACAAAATTGCCCGGTGTGAGCTCTGCTACTGTACTGCAGACAGAATACTGCAACACACTTTAACCCACACGTGCTAAATCTTCCTGTGTTTGTATGTGTGTGGGCAGGTAAGCTGGGAGGAAGCCACCTTTCTGCGATCCACATGGCTTTGAGTGCCCTCAATCTGGCCGAGTGTGCTGGAGACTGCCTCCCTGTGGCCACACTGGCCGAAATCTATGTGTCTGCAGCCCTACGGGTCAAAACTAGCCTGCCCCGCCTGCTGCACTTCACTACTGTAAGCACGCACGCACGCACACACACACACACACACGTGTTTGTTTCACTATCTAAGTGAGGGCGTATCACAGACTTCTATTGCTTTTCTCTCAGGTTCATTATCCTGTGTGTGGCCTAACCCTAGCCCTAACCTTAACCCTAACCGACTCTCACAGAATCAACTGCACATCATTAGACACTAATAAAAACATCTTCTGACTGATTTAAAAGCACCTTTAAGTAGTGTGGAGCAGTGAAATGTCAACATTAGTGGCTCCTATTGATATCTCACTTTATAAGTGAGGACAATCAAGCCCTTAAGTATAACTAAACACAACACACACACCACACACAAACACACACACGCACACACACATTTTTCACTATGTTAGTGAGGATGTTACACAGACTTCTCTCAGGTTAATGATAGTGGCCTAACCCTAGCCCTAACCTTAACCCTAACTAACACTCACAGAAACCCTTGCTTGTTTTAAGGAAAACCTCAATTATTTTGACTCGTTATTTTATAAACGCAACACAAAATCTCTCTTTTTACAGTGTGTGTGAGTTCTTCATGTGGTAAATGGTGTTTGTGTGTGTGTTTTTTAGCGAGTGTTTTTGAGTAGCGCGCGTCAGGCCTGTCTGTCCCCGAGCGGCAGCGTCCCGCCGGCCATGCAGTGGTTGTGTCACCCTCTGGGTCACCGCTTCTTCGTGGACGAGGACTGGACCATCCGCAGCACCCCAAAGGAGAGCATCTACAGCCAGGCCGGAAACTCAGGTCCGCAGCAGAGAATATAATCATCCTCACATATGAGGAATAAATGAGAGATTTGGGGAGATTCAGACTAGAAACACAAGACCGATGATCAGCCGGTGCAGAAGATACAGTTAAACAGTCAGCGTTATTCACACTCCTGTATATTTTTTCACCAATTTCTGTTTAACAGAGAGAAATTCAACACATATCTAAACATAATAAACATAATAGTTTTAATAACTCATTTCTAGGGCCAGACAGAATCTGCAGACATTTTTCCTATTTCTGCTGACAATTTGGTAAAAAATCTGCAGATTTTTGCTAAATTATTTTAGGAGTATCATAACTAAATATATAAAACTTATATATAAAACTTATCATATATATAAACTTAATATATCATAACTTAATATATGAATAATAAATAATACCTTTTAAAATTTTTATTAAATGTTTACAATGCAAATCCAAATAGATCCACTTTATTGGTAAACAAAGCAAGTCTCCTGTATAATAGATCTACTAATAGACAGAAAATATTACTCTACACAGTTTATTGTAAATAAATCACATGAACATTTTAATATTACCATTATTAAATCACAATAACATTAGTGAAATTAATTTAAAAACTCAATAAATATAAATTTACACACATTTACACAAGTAAATAAACAGCGTGCGCAGATTCCATGTGGGCCTCCTCATTTCTAATAACTGGCATTAAGAGTTAATATCAACACAGTTTTTTGGCCAGAAATAAGATTGTTTCTTGTGTTTTTGCAGTGCGTACACTTTAAAGGAGCTGTGTTATTTGTGTTGTGTGCTAATAATGAGTGTGTGTGTGTTGTGGTTGTCTGCAGTTGACCCATTGGCTCAGGTGACCCAGGCGTTTCGAGAGCATCTGCTGGAGAAGGCGCTATACTGTGTGGCTCAACCCAGAGGAGACAAGAGCCTCGCTGATGGAGACGGGTGTGTGTGTGTGTGTGTGTGTGTGTGTGTGTGTGTGTGTGTGTGTGTGTGTGTGTAATTGTGTGTATGTGTGCACATTCTCACCACTCTGCTACACATTCACTGCTTGTTTTGTTATACATACACACTTGTGTTATAGTATGTGTGTGTGAATGAATGTGTGTACGCTCCCTGACAAAAGTCTTGTCGTTGATCCCAGTTGTAAGAGCAACAAATAATAACTGGACTTCTAGTTGATCATAAAGTGTCAGAAGGTGGATTTCTCTGCTGAATCATCTGCTGATCTGCATCTCAATCATCACCAATACTGCAGAAGACCTACTGGAACCCGCATGGAGCAAGATTCTCACAGAAATCAGTCAAGTTTGGTGAAGGAGAAATCATGGTTTGGGGTTTCATGATTCAGTATGGGGGCGTGCGAGAGATCTGCAGAGTGGATGATCAACATCAACAGCCTGAGGTATCAAGACATTTGTGCTGCCCATTACATTACAAACCACAGGAGAGGGACAATTCTCCAGCAGGATAGCGCCTTCTCATACTTCAGCCTCCACATCAAAGCTCCTGAAAGCAAAGAAGGTGAAGCTGCTCCAGGACTGGCCAGCCCAGTCACCAGACATGAACATTATTGAGCACATCTGGGGTAAGATGTAGGAGGCGTTGAAGATGAACACAAAGACTCTTGATGAACTCTGGGAGTCCTGCAAGAAGGCTTTCTTCACCATTCCAGATGACTTTATTAATCAGTGATTTGAGTCAGAGATGTATGGATGCAGTCCTCCAAGCTCATGATGGAGTCAGACACAATATTCATTCTGTTTCCACTGCAGCATGAGCACATATCTATACTGGACATTATTGAAGGTTCAGTGAGCAGACTTTAGTCTAAGCAGAGTCAGACCTTACTGTCCTAATCAAATCATCAATAATCAAGACATGATCAGATTTTATTGTGCTCAAATAAGCCTCATCTAGAGGCCTTTACCTTTCATATAAGACACTTCTGATACCAAATCATCAACTAGAAGTCCAGTTAATATTTGTTGATCATAAAAATTAGATTAAAGACAAGACTTTTGTAAAACTCTTTTTAAAAAAAACAACAAAAAAAAAAAAAAAAACAAAGAGGTAAAATCTTGTAAATACTATTTGTGCTTATTTTGTTATGCTATCTATTCAGAATCATGAAGGAATCCTAAAAAAATAAATTTGCATCTCGAAAATTTAATAAAATGTCTTTATTTGTGCCCGTTACTCTTCTGAATCTGTCTCATCTGTAGTGTTAATATTGTGCCTGTGTGTGGTGTGTGTGTGTGTGGTGTGTGTGTGTGTTGTGTGTTGACAGTGAGTTCTCGGACGCTCTTGAATACCTGCAGTTGTTGACCAGTGCCGCAGACGGCAGCCGGAGCCACACAACACAATCCTTCGCCAATCGGCTCCAACATGGCCACCGTCACAGGTCAGCTTCATATACTGATGCATTGAGGAGTTCTGTATCAGCAGAATAATAACAACACTGCTGGCTGATCCAGATAATGCCCCATCACAGTTCTAGCTCATCCTCTCGCATCGAGTGTTTAAGTGAAGCCGTCAGGGTGTACAAAATCTCTTCATCTTGTAGGTCTTGCAGGTGTAGATGTTTTCAGGACCAACACTACAAATGAATGGGATTGAAAAATCTCCCAGAATGCATCAGCTCAGTATGGCTGCAGAATGAGCAAGAAAAAGAGCATTAATAAGGATAATGTACTACAAACAAGCATCTATTTATTACATTTATAATGAAGCTAATGTGTTACGGTCATGATCTGTCCACGAAACGTTTTAGAAAACAAAACCGCTAAATTTTGTTAACAATAACTTGGCAACAAAATATTACAATGTATTAAAAATAATATTACAGTAATAAACATTTAAAATTCTGTTAACGTTACCTGATGCCTTGACAGAATAGTCCAATAGAGCATTGTGTAAATACAGAGATTTTTTTTCATGATCCACCAGTTGTAAAACAGAGAGCAAACCTCATAGACTCGTATGTTTTCCAGCTTAAAATGAATAGTGTTCATCAAAATACAAGCACAAAACTAACCAGAGCCAGACCGATCCCACCAAACACTCATTTCAGTCCTGAAAACGTGATGTGCACTTTTGTAGACTTTAGTAAAGAGCAGTGCACTGTGCTTTTTATGTTGCTAGGCAACCATTGTATAAACAGACTTTGCGCTTGAAAGACTTTCAGTTCATTTAAATGCAATGTTGGGACAAAAGTAAATATATTTCCAATCTTAATTCACTTTTTATGTAATAAAGCAAAACTAAATTTATTACTTAGTTACTTTTTACAGGGTTTCCCGCGGGGGGTCTTAAAAAGTCCAAAATTAAAAAAATCTAAATTTAGGCCTTATAAAGTCTTAAATTGGCAGTTGTAGGTCTTAAATATTTTTTGCACAGGTCTTATTTATTCTTTTCATCTAATACTCATAGAAATCCTTGTTTGTTGTTGTTGCTTGGTTTTCGTGGTGTTGTGTGTCTGTTAGTTCACTAGTCCAATGTAATTTGCAGTATTACAAACTACAAATGAGACCAACATGCAATAGCCAATCAGCTGTCTGTTCCTGAACTCAGTGCGCGCGGCGAATGTGACGTCATCGCTGTGTTTGCGGAGTTCCGCTTTGGGTGCGCGCGAGCTCACTAAATTTTTTAGGACTCGGATGAACAGTTCCAGCGGCGCCACGTTTGATTTGAGTTAAATATGAAACACTGAAGAGGTTTTGTCTGAAACAGGTACGACTGTAACAGACATCTGTATGATCCGTCCATGCGTGATCATAAGGAGAACCAGATGACCAGTAATTCTGCCACAGCAGTGGGAAAGGAGGAAAGTTTTTGTAAAAGTTTGGAAAAACCTGAGGGATACGTTTATTAAAACAAAAGAGAGGGCCAGGCAAAAGTGGAGACTCAGGTGTTTTAATATTACAGAATATGTTTTTCCACCATTTATAGCTTTTACACTGATGTAGATGTTACAAGTTTCAATTTAAAACAATTTAATAGTTACAAACTAAAATTAAATAACTGTAAATGAACATATGAACCTGTCGGTTTACAGTATACTGATGGCCAATTTCTAGGCTTTATTGGTGAGAATGGTCAGGAATGTTGGATCATTATTGCCTTTTTAGCTTATAAGTAGAGGACAGAGACTAGTCAGACAGTAGTGTGTGAACTGTTAAGTGGGCTAAATAAAAGTCAGTGTTTTTAGTAAGTGTACTTTTATTGCTTTTATTCTTGCCATAATAAGATATATTATAGAGCAACCCATGTTCTGTAGCATTAATATTTAACTTTATTAGGTAGAACTGTCTGAGATATGAACAAAACCAAGTGATGCCTCAAAGTTTGATTTAAAAACATCTTGAATAGTTCTAAAAATCTTTATAATCGTTAAAATAAAAGATGAAAAACAATAAAAAGCGATTAGTTTAAAAGTCTTCACTGATAATAATGATATGACGGAGTTCCGGAAACTTCCTACTTCTCTGTTTATCCGTCTGACTTTACAGTGGGTTTCTTTTGACCGCCCCCTGTCGTTTCAAAGAATATCTCAATGGCGAACGCGTCAAGTATAAAAGCCTCGTCCGTTTCGTGAGGTGCGCGATGCGGCGATAGCCTTAAGATGTTTGTTTGTTTGTTTTTCCTGTAGTTCAATGGTGGAT
This sequence comes from Danio aesculapii, assembly GCF_903798145.1. Taxonomy (NCBI): domain Eukaryota; kingdom Metazoa; phylum Chordata; class Actinopteri; order Cypriniformes; family Danionidae; genus Danio; species Danio aesculapii. The sequence continues at coordinate 62,109,135 of NC_079437.1, read as the reverse complement.
CTCCCCTGTCTTCAGTACTGTTCAATCAGAATACATTTATTTTACCACTAATGTAGCATTTTCCTCTTCATGTGTATGCCTGCTTTTAATATTGTGATACAGGTCTACATTTAATACTCAATGCTCTTAAAAAGGTCTTAAAGTTGACATGATGATATCTGCAGAAACCCTGTATAAGGAGAGTAATGGGAAAGTGTGTGTTATGTGTGTGTTATGTTAACAGTAACACAGGCTTGAAATAGTAATATCTAGCATTTTTTTCCAACACTGTTACTGTTTCCAACACTATTGAAGCGCATTAAAGCTCTTCCAGATTAATTTAGACTCATTATTTCTGAATATTTACTTGCTCATCTACTAAGAGCTTCTTGATTGAACATTGTGTAGATATTTGGGCCAGAAACAAGACATAACAAGGCAAGACAACAGGGTAGAAATAGGGCCTGATGGTTTTCACTGAAGCTGAAGATATTCAGGGTAAATGAAGGACACTGTGTGTGTGTGTGTGTGTGTGTGTGTGTGTGTGTGTGTGTGTGGTGTGTGTGTGTGTGTGTGTGTGTGTGTGTGTGTGTGCCTGATCTCCGCTGTGTCCTTGACCTCCAGGCTGTGACCCGCACTCTAAGTGGTGGTCCTCAATGGTGGTGGTGGTCATTAATTGGCTGCAGGGAGAGGACGCGGCGGCCGAGGAGACTTTACCCAGCGGTGGAGCATTACCACGCAGCCTGCAGTCCGCAGAGTGAGACGCTTCACACACTCTCTGTCTGTCTGTCTGTGTGTGTGTTTCTGATGATGTGTGTGTGTGGTGTGTGTGTGTTTCTGATGTGTGTCTGTTTCTTACATGTGTGTTTCTGATGTGTGTGTTTCTGGTGTTTGTGTGTGTGGTTTCTGATGTGTGTGTGCGTGTGTGTTGTGTTGTGTGTGTGTGTGTGTGTGTGTGTGTGTTTCTGATGTTTGTCCTGTTTCTGACATGTGTGTGTGTTTCTGGTGTGTGCGTGTGTTTCTTATATATGTGTGTGTGTGTGATTATGGTGTGTGTGATTATGGTGTGCGTGTGTGTGTATCTGGTGTGTGTGTGTGTGTGTGTGTTTTTTCTGATGTTTATGTCTGTGTGTTTCAGATGTGTGTCTGTTTTTGACCTGTGTGTTTCTGATATATATGTGTGTGTGTGTGATTATGGTGTGTGTGTGCGTGTGTGTGTGTGTGTGTGTGTGTGTGTGTGTGTGTTTTCTGATGTTTATGTCTGTGTGTTTCAGGTGTGTGTGTTTTCTGGTGTGTTTTTTCTGTTGTTTATGTTTGTGTGTTTCTGACGTGTTTTTGTGAAGTTTGTGTGTGTGTGTGTGTGTGTGTGTGAGCGCATTTTTGATGTGTGCGAGTATGTTTCTGATGTGTGTTTCTGATGTGTGTGTTGTGTGTGTTCATGCATTGATCTAAATGTGTGTATGTGTGTGTGTTGCAGGAGTCCTCTCCCGAAAGCGTGTGTGAACGTGTTCAAAGCGGTGCGCACCCTGCTGGCCAAACCTGAGAGTCAGCAGCTGAGCCTGAGCTACTGCGAGAGAGCCAGTGTTCTGTTCAGAGACAGCCTGAACCTCGGCCCGCACTGCAGCGCCAACACACTCGACAAGGTCTGTCTGTGGTGTGTGTCTGTGTGTGTGTGTGTGTGTCTGCGCACACGTGTGTGTCCTGGACGGAGCTGTAGTGCATTGTAGTTGCATTGCATGTGTGTGTAGTGTGCAATGTTCCTGCAGTGCAACACAGAGCTGCACCACTGAGACTCCAGTCTGCCCCCGCTCTCTGAATACACACGTCTGGGTCCTGCTGTTATGATCATGTCAGTGATATTGTGGAGTCGTCTGCAGATCAGGGCTGCACGATGCTGCTGAGTGTTCTGAACATTACTCTAGAGAAGAGACTGCACATTCATAACCCCTCTCTGTCACATCATTCCTTCAGCTTCGTCACTTATTCAGCAGAGATCACCACAGCGGAATGAACCGCCAACTATTCCAGCATATGTTTTACACAGCGGATGCCCTTGTAGCTGCAACCCAGTACTGGGGAACACCCGTACACACTCATTCACACACACTATAGTCAGTTTAGTTGATCAGTTCCCCTATAGCTCATGTGTTTGGACTGTGGGGGGAAACCGGAACACCCGGAGGAAACCCACACCAACACGGGGAGAACATGCAAACTCCACACAGAAACACACACTGACCCAGCCGAGGCTTGAACCAGTGACCTTCTTGCCACCACGCCGCCCCTCTCTGCCATAAGGAAACTGCGCACACCATTATTGATGATAATTATACAGCACTGTGCAGCCCTGAAGCAGAGGTTTAGACACAGCATGTACAATACTGTTGTGTGTGTGTGTGTATGGTGTGTGTGTGTGTGTGTGTGTGTGTGTGTGTGTGTGTGTGTGTGTGTGTGTGTGTGTTTTTTATGGTGTGTGTGTGTGTGTGTATATGAATGTTTTTTCTGTGTGTGTGTGTTTTCTGATGTGTGCGCGTGTTTTCTGATGTTTCTGTGTATGTGTGTGTGTGTGTGTTTTTTTAAGGTAAGTGTGTGTGTGTGTGTATATGAATGTTTTTTTTTTCCTGTGTGTGTGTGTTTTCTGATGTGTGCGCGTGTTTTCTGATATTTCTGTGTGTGTGTGTGTGTGTGTATATGAATGTTTTTTTTTTTCTGTGTGTGTGCGCGTTTTCTGATGTGTGTGCATGTTTTCTGATGTTTCTGTGTATGTATGTGTGTGTGTGTTTTATGGTGAGTGTGTGTGTGTATATGAATGTTTTTTTTTGTGTGTGTTTGTTTTCTGATGTGTGCGCGTGTTTTCTGATGTTTCTGTGTGTGTGTGTGTGTGTGTGTGTGTGTGTGTGTGTGTGTGTGTATGCGTGTGTGTGTGTGTGTATGCGTGTGTGTGTGTGTTTATGATGTGTGTGTGTATATGCATGAATGTGTGTTTATGATGTGTGTTAATGTATATGAATTTTTTTCTGTGTGTGTGTGTGTGTGTGCGTGTGTGTGTGTGTGTGTGTTTCTGATGAGTGTGTGTATGTATATGAATTTTTTTTCTGTGTGTGTGTTTCTGATGTTTTTCTCTCTCTCTCTGTGTGTGTGTGTGTGTGTGTGTGTGTGTTTCTGATGAGTGTGTGTATGTTTATGAATTTTTTTCTGTGTGTGTGTGTTTCTGATGTTTTTCTCTCTCTCTCTGTGTGTGTGTGTGTGTGTGTGTTTCTGATGAGTGTGTGTATGTATATGAATTTTTTTCTGTGTGTGTGTGTGTTTCTGATGTTTTTCTCTCTCTCTGTGTGTGTGTGTGTGTGTTTCTGATGAGTGTGTGTTTGTACATGAATGTTTTTTTCTGATGTGTGCGTGTGTGTGTGTGTGTGTGTTTGTGTGTGTGTGTCTCTGATGAGTGTGTGTAGGTATATGAATGTTCCTTTCTGATATGTGTGTGAGTCTGTCTTTGTGTGTGCGTGTGTGTGTGTGTGTGTGTGTGTGTGTGTGTGTGTGTGTGTGTGTGTGTGTGTGTGTGTGTGTGTTTATCTGTGTTTCTGATGTCTGTGTGCACACTTCTGATGTATGTTTCTGATGTGTGTGTGTGTGTGTAGCTGGTGCAGCTGCTGCTGTGTGATCTCCTCCTGGTGACGAGGACAAACGTGTGGCGTGATCAGCAGATCTGCAGCTCCTCCCCGACAGCTGCAGCGTCTCCGGCTGAACTGCAGGGATTCCAGCAGGACCTGAGCTCACTGCGCAGACTAGCACACAGCTTCAGACCCGCCACACGCAGGGTACACACACACACACACACACACTACTGCCATATAAAGACACAGCTTTGAAGGATCAGTTCACCCTAAAATGAATATTTACTCACTCTTTACTCTCCATCAGAACACTTCTGTCTTCTATTGAACACATTGGAGATGCTTTGAAGAATGCTGAAAACTCCTCAAAATATCAGCTATAGTGTTGAACAGAAGACAGAAACTCAAAGTGTTTATAAGCGCTTGATGGAGAGTAAAGAGTGAGACCCTTTACAGACACATATGCAGGGGTTGGACCTGGTTTTAGAGCACTATAATTCATTAGTATGGTGTATGGCCCTACTTTTTTGGCCAGTCCAGCATCAGCTGCTGTTGGGAATGACAGACACGAGTCCTGCACAGCGGCCAGAGGTATTCTGAGCCATTCTTCTTCAGAATAGTGTTCAGGTCACTACTGATACTGCTGGAGGAAAACCTTTCCTGACTCTCTCCTCCAATACACCCTAAAGTGCTTAATAATGTTTAGATCTGGGTACTGTGCAGGCCATAGGAGATGTTCAACTTCATGTTCATGTTCATCAAGACACTCTGTCTCCAGTCCTGCAGTGTGTGTCGCTGCATTATCATCCCGATACATGGCACCACCTTCAGAACACAATGTTTGACCCAGTGGGTCACTTGGTCCTCCAGAATGGGTTGGTAGTTTTTGTTACCCACCACCCATCTAGCACCAGTATTGGGTCTAGGGAATGTCATGATGATATTAAGCCCAAACCATCACTGACCCCCCCATGCTTCACTCTTGGCATCAGCAGTCTGGGTGGGACGCTTCTTTGGGGCTTCTCCACACCGTAACTCTCCCGGATGTGGGAAAGACAGTGAAGGTGGACTCATCAGAGAACAGTAAAAGTACAGTACAAGATTTCACTGCTGGCATCACTGAAAATGATTTGCCATCGGCAGGAGTGAGCAGAGGTTTGTCTCCAGCAGTCGGTCATGTATATTGACCCTGTAGAGCTCGAGAGCAACAGTTCTGCTGGACACAGGAGAGTGGAGCTGCACATTTGATTCTGCAGTGAGTCGAGCAGCTGTGGTCTGATGTGTTCTGGATAAATCAGGGTAATCAGCCGGACGTCTCTATCAGACAGCTTCCTCTGGCGTCCACAGGAATTTTAATATTTATATATGCGTGTATATATGCGTGTATAAATATATATATATATAAATACTTTAATGTTCATATTAAATTATTAGAAATCATTTTATTTTAATATAGTTTTTATAAAGTTTTATTTATTTATATAAATATAAATAAATCTATATATGTGTATATATATATCCTAAAATTGCTTTTACATTCAAACAATGTTTCAAAATGTCTGCATAAAGATTATAGATTTGCATATTTAAATTTAAATATAAATATTTAAGTCTTGTATGTATAGATGCAGATATAGACAGATGTGTATTATGTTTATGTTTGTCGCTGCAGTTGTGAGACGAGCTCTGTAAACTGAATAAGTTCATGAAGATAATGAAGGCTGTGCGGTTTAGAGCAGCTGACAGAACAAGGCTCTGCTAATCTCAGGAAGACAAGGCAAACACTGGATTTTACTTTAGCATGTCTCTATGGTGTGTACCTAACTCTCTCTGTGTGTGTGTGTGTGTGCAGTTGTTCCTGCATGAAGCCACAGCGCGACTAATGGCAGGAGCCAGTCCAACACGCACACACCAGCTGCTGGACCGCAGTCTGCGCCGCCGCGCCACTCCTGGAGCCAGAATAGGTGAACACACACACACACACACACGCAGATATGTGTACACATAAAAATACATACATCCACAAAACACACACACATGCATACATATATACACACACACACACACACATGCATACACATAAATACATCCATCCATACTGTAAATGCATATACATACAAACATATATGCACACACACACACACACACACACAGACATGCATAAACACTCACTCACACACACACATACTTTAAAGGGGTGGTCCACAGTGTGTTTTTAAGGCGTGGTTGTGTTTATAAGATGCAGAGCAGTGTGTGCTCATGCTTCACTTGTAGAAAATCAGGTGATTTGTTCATATATCTGACTTTGATTATATACAGCTACTCTACAAACATGATGACGACTGTCATATTTCCTAGTTCCTCCGAAGGCCCGCCCTCAAAAGGCTCTGATTGGTCAGCTAACATAATGTGCTGTGATTCGCAGATCGGCTCCACAACACCAGGAAGCGTCACGTACCTTTATGCACACACATTTGCGCTGTGTAAACAGTCAGTCAGGGGTGTGTTTACCAAAAAACGACATAACTTGCAGCTGAACTATCAGAGTACGAGGCATCGTTTGGGAGAAGAACGATGTAGTGATTGTGTGTTTCCCAAAACCGTTAGTTATAACGTAAAACGCTCATAATGACACTCTAAACGGAGTCTAAACTACTTCTTTAGACATAATAGACAAAACATAATTTTTTTTGGTGCAAATTATATTGTTTTACTCGCATTTAAAAAAAACCCCAATATTAGTTTAGGTAAAAACATGCACTCGTTTTCCATATTAATTGAAATATTTGTAAACGGCACATATAGAGCCTGTTTTATTTATAAATGTTATTGAAAATATTCCACATTCTATTCTAAAACATAAAACCACTTAGCTAATGCGTATTCTAATCTCATATGTGCATCATAGAAATCGTTAATTGTTGTAATTTACAGTTGGCTACTTATTAAGAAATGAAAAAAATCCTACTTCATAATAACAATAGCAATAATAATAATTATGATTATTATTATTGTTTTTTATTATTATTAGTATTATTAATTTATTATTATTGTTGTTGTTATTAATATTATTATTATTAAATTATTATTATTAATGTATTATTATTATTATTATTATTATTATTTTATTTATTGTTTATTATTATTAATTATTGTTATTATTAATATCATTACTATTATTGTTTATTATTATTATTATTATTATTAATTTATTATTATTAATTTATTAATATTGTTATTATTATTATTATTATTGTTTATTATTATTATTATTATTATTAATATTAATTTATTATTATTGTTATTATTATTATTAATTTATTATTATTATTGTTATTATTAATATTATTTTTATTAAATTATTATTATTATTAATGTATTATTATTATTATTTTTTATTATTGTTTATTATTATTAATTATTGTTATTATTAATATTATTACTATTATTGTTTATTATTATTATTATTAATTTATTATTATTAATTTATTATTATTGTTATTATTATTATTATTATTAATTTATTATCATTATTATTATTTTATTATTAATTTATTATTATTTTATTATTAATTTATTATTATTATTATTATTAATTTATTATTATTATTATTATTATTACGTAGGGAACAAATTGTCAATATAAAGAACTGTAAAAATACTTTAAAAGCAAATGACTTGTAACATAATTACAATGAAACTGTAAGCACTTCTGTCTTTGTGTCGTGTCCTTTGGAAGCCCAAATACAGAAACAGAAGAAGCTCTGAGGAAATAGCAGCGTTTGGTCGACATATTAGCTTTTTCTGCTAATAACGTTACAGCGTCTCTGGCCACGCCCCTTCGCTACATGTAGCAAATGTGCGTAACCTGAAGCGTTTGTGATCTCACTAGCCCAGTTGTATTTGTTTGTAGTCCCTAAACTTCATTGGCTGTAGGCTTTGCTAAGCTAACTCTGTGAAAGCCAAGGTCTCCCTTTGCATTGAACTTTGAGCGTCTTCCATTCAGAGATGTTGTTTATGTTCACACAGCTACATCACACATCAGCTACAGTTTAACATATGATATCCTAGTGGACCACCCCTTTAAATGAGTCGTTATTATTTCTGAAAAGCCCACAATAGTTTTTGCTTGTCCAGAAATGCTTCATGATCTCCCAATTAGGGTTATTTACCCACCCTGAACTCAATGTGTGTGTGTGTGTGTGTGTGTGTGTTTCTGTGTGTGTTCAGAAGAGTGCGAGCTTCATCCTGGTCAGCGTGAGCAGGCGGAGGCAGTGATGCTGGCGTGTCGGTTTCTGCCTCCATCTTTTCTGTCGGCTCCTGGGCAGAGGGTGGGCATGCTGGTGGACGCCGCGCGCACACTGGAGAAACTGGGAGACAAACGCACACTACACGACTGCCAGCAGATGATCATCAAACTGGGCAGCGGCACCACCGTCACCTCCACCTGAACACACACACAACACGACTGCCAGCAGATGATCATCAAACTGGGCATGAACACACACACACACACACACACACACACATGCATGTATACATGGTTTACAGGGACACTCCATAGGTGTAATGTATTTTATACAGTAAAAACCACTTATGGTATGGCCCACCCCTACCCTTAAACCCAACCCTCACAGGAAACCTGCGGCAGAATTTGAATATCAAAAGACCTCATTAAGTATGATTTGAATTAGAGGGACACGAGGTGCGACCCTGTAAACCACCTTAATATAATACAACTAAGTCATATCCTGTGTGTCCCTGTAAACCACATATACTTACACACACAGCACTTTGACCAACACACACACTTATATACGTGGTTTACAGGGACACCCCAGAGGCGTTATCTATTTTTATACAGTAAAGTCTGCTTATGGTATGGTCCTCCCCCACTGCTACCTATAAACCCATCCCTCACAGCAAACCTGCGGCAAGGTTTGAATATCAGAAGACCTCATTAATTATGATTTGAATTAGAGGGACACGAGGTGTGACCCCGTAAACCACATTAATAGAGTACAAACAAAGTCATACCCACAACTGTGTGTCCCTGTAAACCACATATACTTACACACACAGCACTTTGACCAACACACACAGTTGTATACATGGTTTACAGGGACACCCCAGAGGCGTTGTGTATTTTTATACAGTAAAATCTGCTTATGGTATGATCCTCCCCCACTGCTACCTATAAACCCAACCTGCGGCAAGGTTTGAATATCAAAAGACCTCATTAATTATGATTTTGAATTAGAGGGACATGAGGTGTGACCCCGTAAACCACATTAATAGAGTCCAACCAAGTCATACCCACAACTGTGTGGCCCTGTAAACCACATATACTTACACACACAGCACTTTGACCAACACACACACTTGTATACGTGGTTTACAAGGACACTCTATAGTGTAATGTATTTTATACAGTAAAATCTGCTTATTTTGAATTTCAAAGACCTCGTAAATATGATTTTGAAGCATTTTTAATTACAGGACAGTGTAAAGCAGCTTGGAGTATAACTAGGCCAAACACTGCAAAAAAAACAGAGTCTCACTTAGAGTTTTTATCTTGTTTCTAGTCCAAATATCTAAAAACTCCTCAATCTAGAAGTGTTTTCTAGACAAGTACAATATATAGTGTTGTTTTCAGCAATAATGAGTCAAAATGAAGTGAGTTTTTCATTAAAACAAGCAAAATAATCTGCCAACGGGGGAAGAAAAGTCCAATTATTTCAGAACAAAAAACAAGATAATTCTGCTTCCTCCATTGGCAGATGATTTTGCTCATTTTAAGGAGAAACTCACTTCATTTTGATCTATTTCTGCAAAAAAAGCTTCTTGATTTAAGAATTTTTAGATATATGGACTAGAAACAAGACAAATTTAGCCGTGTAATCAAGTCAGTATACAACTCTGTGTCCCTGTAAGCCACATAAACCTGTACACACACACACACGCACACACACGCACACACACACACACACACACACACACACACACACACACACACACACACACACACACACACACACACACACAGACAGCCAGCTCTTCACTTCAGGAACCTCTGCTTTGGTTTTTATCCTGACAATTCATGACGCGTTCATCATGCACACTGAACACCGGTGATGATGCAGCGACGGGACCCTCTTTTTAAAATTATTAAATTAATTATTTAATTTATTTATCTGCCCTTCTAAAAAGATCAGGTGTTTTTTGTTTTCTTTGTGAAGCCCTGCGCTGTCAGTGGCCATTAGATGGCGCTCTGCTCACACACACACACACACACACACACACACACACACACACACACACACACACTGTAGAGATCAGCTTTACTCTACACTATGGCAAACTCTTCAACATTTAACATCCTCTACTAGTGTTTATTCTCACTCTGCTGCTCCAACTTATTTTCTTAGCGTGTATGTTTTCCATAAAGCATCAGTTCACCCCAAAATCATCCTTCACTTGCTTTAAAACCTGAGTTTCTGCTCATATTTTGGGTGAACTATGACTTTAAATACTAGCATGTGTCCATTAGCAGGCAGTGTTTATTATTTATGTTATAATAACATTTTTAAAAACATCTCAGTACAAGTACACGTTTATTATATACTATATTAAGTATATTTGTGTATTTTACTAGTACAATTGCTAACTAATGAGTACAGTTCTGATTATTCAAAAGGCAGCAACACAAATGCACTGACTATTGAAGATTTGTTACTAATAATTTAAAAAGTGCTAGTATTTAAATGATTACTGGTATATAATTAATTTATATGTAATTTTAATATAATTAAAACTAGTGTCCATTTAGGAAATACTAGTGTCTTTAAAACAAACTAGTATGTAATGAATATCTGCTTCTATCTAATATATATATATATATATATATATATATATATATATATATATATATATATATATATATATTTATATAAATGTATATATATATATTAGGGTTGTCACGATACTGGAATTCGATACCAATTAGTACTGAAATTGTAAAAAATTTCACCGAACTCACCGCTGTTTACCAAGTATAACCACAGATACAGGGGCACTGGAGCGTTTCAAAGCCGCGATTCATCAGCCGATCACTTGTATGTCAGCTTATAGACAAACCAGCTGATCAACGTGACTTTGAAACGCTCCAGTGCCCCTGTATCTGTGGTTATACTTGGTAAACAGCGGTGAGTTCGGTGAAATTTTTTACAATTTCAGTACTGATTGGTATCGAATTCCAGTATCGTGACAACCCTAATATATATATATATATATATATATATATATATATATATATATATATATATATATATATATATATATATATATATATATATATATATATATATATATATATATATTCGGTGAACCGATGAACTTCTCGGCCAATCACAGTCATTTCTGTTGAGCATGTAAACTCAATGGCAAATCAGCGCTGTTTAAGAATGAGGTCCACAGCGCCCAATCGTTAGCGGGAAATGGATGTTTTTAAAACTTCAGAACCGATCGCTACCATATTCCAGTATCATGAAACCCCTAATATATATATATATAATATTAGGAACAATTGACAGCCATACTAAACTGTCAAAACTGAATAGTATCCCACTGATCGCCATAAAAACCAATGACTAAAAGTTAAATTATTTACTATTCACTACTGAAAGTAGTGGTATATCTAATTAATAAGTACTAGTATGTAATAAATCTAACCTATATCTAATAAGTGAGGTCTTGTATCTAATGAAAAAGCGTTAGTGTCTTTTAAAATGAATGAATGAATGTGCACTCTTTGGTACATAATGGAAAAGACACTAGCAGCTAAACATTAGCACTAGCAGCAGGATAATAGATACTAGTGGAGTTTATAGGTTGAATGTTAAAAAGTCTTGCCATTTGAGCACGTTTTTCAGAGAAATAACATGAAAATAGAGGGAAAAACACTTCATTTCTCCTCGCAGCACTCAGAAATACTTAGACTTTTGTGATTTTGCGTATAAAATTTCCATCCGTTTGGAGGTAATGAACTTTCAATATATCATTTTTGCTTAATTAAAGATTTGCGTTATCGTTCCAATAAGCTGAATGTGATGATTTAAATGCATAATAACCACATTTATATGTTCATATGCAGATCTAGCTTGTTCCTCATTTTTAGCTAGTCATATTTTAACCACGTTCTTACTGTTCAAACACAACACGTGTCATTTTTTACTATGAGCTGAATTGCATTTTGAGAATATGAGTATTTATAATCGAAGAGATCAAAAATTGATTATACTGAAGTTTATTTTAAAAACCCAAATGCATGGAAATGTTATATGCAATTTAAATGAGCTAAAAGCAGGCTAAATTTGGACTGTCATTGAAAATCTCTAATAGACGTCTAACAATCGCACATCGTGCACTCATCTATTTGGTGTTTGTGTTTAAAAGAGGCATATTTAGACAGAATACATGGTCTGAAAGGCATATTAGAGCGTTTTCTCATCTGCAAACATCTATTAGATATCCATTTTGGACGTTCAATAGATGTTTAAAGTTGAGAAAGTTCATTTAATAGACCTTTTAAAGACGGTCTCAGATCTAGAAGATGTAAAATACATCGTGCAGATAAACAATATCAAATAAATCAGACTTCATGTGTTCATTCTTTTCTATTATAGACTATTGTTAGACGTCACGTAGATTTTCAGGCTAGATTATTCAGCACTGTTTTAGCCAAGACATTTATTAAGGATACACACACACACACACAGAATGCTTGCTGGGTTATCATCTCTAGTGTTCTTCATGTTGATTTGAGGACTTAAAGGCTTTATAAAAGTTCTTTCTTTGTATATACTTTAAATATTTATGATTTCTGACCTGATGTATTTGAAGAGCTGCTGATGGCACGTTTTGTTGCCGCGCTTCCGCCATTTTGGCCCGGTTTCATTGATTTTGAAGAAGGAAAACAACGCGCGGTTTGATGATGATGATGATGAGGAGCGGGCTTGTGTCCATTTGCACTATGTAACTACAGACAGATGAATATACATTTATATGAAAACAAGCCCACCGTTTGCCAATGAAATCCAATCCGTATTTCCAGCCGGGGTTTTGCCGTATATTAAAGTCTTCCGTTTGGAGAGTTCGCTAAATCCAAATGTTGTGGTCTGCACCGAATGTTAATGAAGTATTGAGCAAAGACATCAGCCGTCACGTCTGTATTTATCCAAAGATTCGAGGATCTCCCTGTCAGGGAGAGAAAGCAGCAGTTTTTGATCTCTCGTCGCCGTCATGTAAGTTATACGAGCTCCTGATTAGCCGTTGTTCATTATTTTCTCAGCAGTAACACCGTCAGACATTCATTATTATTACTCGATGCTGAACTTTCTGTAGTGCTTGTGATCGAGTCTCAAAGACGAGCTGTTTAAACTGGCAGTATATCCTGTTGTCTTCTGTTCCATTTATTCTGAAGCTTGTAAATAAAAGGTTTTTGTAATGAAATCCTCCGTTCTGTGTCTGCTGATTTTAATTATGCACTTGGTCTATTAGCAGCATTTACTGTTTACCATAGAAACTTTACTGGATTCTCTAACTTATATAGTCGACTAAGCTGCACTGTAAAAATATATCCGTAAAATTTACGTTAAAAAACGGCAGCTGTGGAGTCCAGCTGAGAGTCCAAACACTGAAGAGCAAATCCATCGATGCGCAGCTCTACAGATCCAGAATCATGCAAGCCAGTGGCGACAGCGGAGAGGGAAAAACGTCACCAATTGGCGAAAGTGAAGAATTAAACCTGGAGAGAAACCAGACTCAGTTGGGCACGACCATTTCTCCTCTGGCCAAACGTCTTGTGCAGAGCTGCAGTCTCAGTGCTGGAGAACGCTGGACCTCAGCGAAGACTCATCTGTTCCTGGAGGGTCACAGGAATCAGTGTCACGCTCTCCACTCCTCCATGACCACCACAGCAGCTTCTCAGGATACGGCCTGGTCCAGGATTATGGAAACCTTGGGATCGTCTCGTCGCTGGTCTTGGATCGAGTCAGTGGTGCTACATAGTCTCCGAGGGCCTCGGGATGAGTATCCCCAGGTGGAAATAGAGAATGAAGAGAATAATTAGCGTAGCTGCTGTTCATAGTGTATATAAACGAGATGCGTGGAGCACATTCATGTATCAGACCGCTATGTGATGCAGTGAGTGTATGCTTTACTGAACAGATAGGTCTTTAATCTAGTGTTGAACTGTGAGAGTGTGTCTGAGCCTCGCACGTTATCAGGAAGGCTATTCCAGAGTTTAGGAGCCATAAATGAGAAGGCTCGACCTCCTTTAGTGGACTTTGCTATTCTAGGTACTACCAGAAGCCCTGAGCTTTGAGATCTTAAAGAGCGAGTTCTCAAAACTCAGAGCTTCTGGTACACCAGTATGGTAATACGCATAAAATTAAAGTAAATAAACACTGTTTATCGACATTAGATGTAACATAAATCTCTAATGTACATCACTGATGGGGAAACAGCTAAAAAGATCCAGAGTAATGTCAATAAAAAGCATAAAAAGTGCCGTGCCATGCAGGGAATTCTAGTCAATTTACAGTTATTCTCCGTATATATTAAGGAAACACTATTGAGCAGGTTATGGATTTTTACTGTAACAATTTTACTGTTTTTTTTACTGTTGAAATCACGGCCATTTTTCCAGTGTAGTGTAGGGGAGAGCGCAGACAAAAGTACCATCTTTCATAAAAAACGATAATGTTTTAGACAGAAGTATATTTTTGCTGTGGTTTATAACTCATAACTAGAGCCAGACTGAATCTGCAGACGTTATTTAGCTATTTCTGTGCAGAATTTGATAAAAATCAGTGGATTTATGCGGAGTATTATAACTAAAAACTTCATATATGAAGTAAAAAAACAATACCTTTTAACTTTTATTTAGTGTTTACAATGCAAATCCAATTAGATCCACTTATTTGGTAAACAAAGCAAGACTCTCATATAATATACATCTACTGAAAGACAGAACATATGGCTTTACAAACTATATCATGGTCTAACAGGGTTGTGCTTATTCTCTTAATGAGTTCTGAATGTGTTTTGAGCATAACGTGCATTAAACCAATCAGAGTCTCGTCTCTAATTCCCTTTAAGAGTCAGTTTCGTCGCTCTATGGTGCATTTGCTATTTACACGGCGGACTGTAAGTGGTAAAACTGAACGCTTCACTAGTGAGAAAACAGTTAAACAGAGCATCTGCAGCGCGAGGATAAAGAACGAGCCTCCTCCATTCAGCCTCTTTACTTTCTCTTTACTTTATTTTCACTCTTTACTCCTTTACTTTGGTGGAGTGAGGAAACGGTGGAAACTCACTCCACTGAACACATCCATTAGCCCACATATTTAATTTAGTTTGTTAAAAGCAAAGATTTGCTTCAAAACTATTTCTAAATTCAGTTCTAATCTCCAGCAGAGGAATAAATGAACAATAATAATGAAGTGTGGTCAAAACACTGAGTTATATCCAAACACACGTCCTGTTCTGATGCCCCATATAGTGATGCAGACGTCTCCAAAACCCCACAGGTGGACAAATCTACACTTGTGTTTATTAAAACAGATATAAATCTGCAGATAATCAATAATACTGCTGATCATAATAACATTATACAGATGCAGATTATCATGAATAAACTGAAAAAGCCCCCCGAGGTGAAGAAGGCATGGAGGCAGTGGTGTTTCTATTGATGTAGAAAATCATAATTTCTGGATCATTTTAATCCTTTAATTGTTTTCATCTGTAAAGATATTTGTGTGTTCCTGTTCATCTGTGTGTATCAAGCAGTGTGTAAGTGTTTGGACCTGCATAGATGCATAATTAAAGCACTCTGCTGGATTTACAGCAGCGTTTAGTCGGTCAATGGTGCAGTCTATATCAGCTCCTCAGAATAGCAACGCTCCAACAATGCACCTTAACACACCTCCTTTATAGACCAGCACACCCATGAGTCCACAGAGTGGTGCAGATGGATTCGCTATTTAAACAACGTGACGCAAAACAGGGAAATTACAGTTGCGCTGGTCTGAAAATAGCAACAAATCACGCCAAACACGTCTTGCGCCTTACTGCGTCAGGTCTATGATAGGATTAAAATAGGTTTGTGTTTAGCTTGCTGAGGCCTCCAGCAGAGCAAATGAAGGTGTCAAGAAAGCAAGCAGGTGTAGATGTGTTTGTGCAGACCGCTGACTGCGAAACACACACACACACACACACACACACACACACATCTTTAAGATAATAGCACTCGATTACATACCAAAACAACAGCATTATATTTGAGAAAGAGAAGCTCTGCCATCCACAAAGTCCTTTCAAGTGGTTGTTTTAATAACTTTTGTAAGCAATAACATATTTGTTTTTATAGAAAATAAACATCTCTAAGAAATACTATACACAATTATAATAGTACATCACATCTTACATTTAAACAGCATCAAAGACTTTATATACACGAGTACTTAGAGTTCAGGAATCAAATAATACGGTGATGAGTCGGTGGTCTCTATATGCTGCGCTCTTACCTGTAATACTGCGCTGGAGTGAAGCCTCTAATATGTTGGTCACGTACACGTTTCTGAATAAATGAGCTCTCGCTGTAACCGTTCACGTCGCTTCAGCATCACTTCACAAAAACAAACAAGAATCCGTTCATGGGGATGTCTTCACGCCGCTGAGGCTCAGAGTTCAAGCAAAAATGACCATGTTTGACTTGATTTACTCGCGTGTTGATCCAAACCCTTCGTTTATTCATTTGAGATATTTATAAGTATGTTCAAGCTGCACATTTCCCATATAAGAAACGTGAGGGGAAAGTAAAGGGGTCGTTCACATATCATGTCTTTTGTGCGCACTAAGTTCGTTACTAAGTTTGTTGTATAGTTTTGAGATTGTATTTATAGATTCGTCTTCACAGACACACATTTACTATTTTTATTGTTCCTCAACATGAGTTTTAACGTATTGCATTTCAATAGACCTTGTTTTCCTATTCCTCAGCGTGATTTTTAACCTACTTTAACGAATCGTATTTTATTAGCGTGTCATTTTATGTGTTCCTAAACTACATTTTTAACATATTGTATTTCAATAGTCATTTATTGGTTTTCATCAAACATGATTTTTAACGTATTTTATAGTTTTTTCTGTTCCTCAACACTATTTTAACCTATTTTTAACGTATTGTATTTCAAGTCATTTTTTTGTGTGTTCCTCAACGTTTTTAACCTAATTTTAACGTATTAAACGTTTTTTTTGTTTGTCAAAACAATTTTTTTTATCTCCTTTTAACGTAATTCAATTTCAATAGTAATTTTTTCCTTTTCCTCACGACTTTTTACATAATTTTTTTTATAGGGGTTTCAACCTTTATTGATAGGAGAGTGGAGATTAGAGACAGGAAAGTGTGGGGAGCAGAGATAGGGGAACGATCGGCAAAGGACCTCGAGCCGGGAATCGAGCTCAGGTCGCCACAAGCACCTCTGTGCTATGTGTCGACTCACTAACCTCTAGGCTATTGGCGACTTTTTACGTATCGTATTTCAGTTGTATTTTTTTTTGTTACTCAAACACGATTTTTTACAAATGTTATTTTAATAGTAATCTTTTGTGTTCTTCAATGCGATTTTAACCTCATTTTGAACGTATTGTATTTCAATAGTATTTTTTTGTGTTCCCCAAAAATGATTTTTAACGTATTGTTTTTAAATAGCCATTTTTTTGCTTTACCCAAAAAATATTTTTAATGTATCGTATTTCTATATTTTTTTGCATCCCCCCCCCAAAAAAAACAATTTTTAACATATTGTAATTCAATAGTCATTTTTTCATGTTCGTCAACTTGATTTTTAATGTATTTCAATAGTTATTTATCATGTTCCTCAACACCATTTAGATTTTTAACTTATATTTAATGTGTTGTAACATATTTCAAGTAATTTTTGTGTTCCTCAACACGATATTTAACATATTTCAATTTTTGTGTAATTGTTTCATGTTCCTCACGATTTTAATCTACTTTTTACATATTGTATTTCAATAGTAGTTTTTCGTATTTCTCAACACGATTGTTGTTGTTTTCATTTTTGTGTTCGTCAAACACGATTTTTAACGTATTTTATTTTAATAATAATTTTTTGTTCTTCAACAGTTTTTTTTCCAAATTTTTAATGCGTTTTATTTCAATAGTCATTTTTTCCTCAATGTTCCTCAACACGATTTTAAACCTACTTTTAATGTATTGTATTTCAATTGTCATTTTTTTGTGTTTCTCAACGCAATTTTGAACCTGTTATATGTCAATTGGAAGTGTCTTTCGTATCTCCTGACGCGCCATACAAACACAAACTTTCAGAAATACTTCCAACTCACGCAAGATTGTTATATACTCACAAAGATGTATCCATCGATTTGTGTTTAAAGACACAAATTTCCCCTTTTTTAGTCTTCCTCAACATGATTTTAACATCTTGTATTTCAATAGTGATTATTTTTGTGTTTCTCAGCGTGAATTTAAACCTACGTATTTCTACTGTATTTTAATAGTAATATTTTCATGTTCCTCAGCACAAATATGTTCCGCAACTTGATTTTTAATCTACTTTTATTGTATTGTATTTCAATAGTAATTTTTCTGTTCCTCAACACGATTTTATCGTATTGTATTTCAATAGTCATTTTTTTTGTATTAATCAACACGATTTTAACTTACTTTTTAGCGTGTTGTATTTCAGTTGTAATTTTTTGTGTTCCTATACTATTTTTTTTATGTATTTTATTTTAAGTTTTTGTTTTTCAATACAATTTTTAACCTAATTTTAACGCGTTTTAATTCAATAGTCGGTTTTTTTCGTGTTCCCCAAAGAATTATTTTGGGTGTCAACATGAATTTTAGCCTGCTTTTAATATAAAGTATTTCTAAACTAATTTTTCCGTCTTCCTCAACACGATTTTTAACCTACTTTTAAAGTATTTCAATAGTCATTTTTTCATGTTTTGCAACAGGATTTTTAACGTATTGTATTTCAATAGTCATTTTTTCATGTTCTGCAACAGGATTTTTAACGTATTGTATTTCAATAGTCATTTTTCTGTGTTCCTCAACATGAACATATGTTTCTGTCTATTTAACTGAATGGATTCGGATTATATGACACTGCCAATACTGTTCAATGAACGTCAAGGAATCGCTGGATGGATCACCTGATGTTTTTCGACACACTCCGAGCATAGAGACAATTATAGATCCCACAAACACTGCGGCGCGTCTTCGTTTTCTCCATAAATGAAAGCTGTATCAGAGCTACTGCAAGGGTTTGTCAGTCAGTTTAAGATGTGATATGTGAACAGCCCCTAATGCTTGAAAACATATTACAAATCAAGTCATAGTTTGGTCTGACAATTCAGATTTGACAATGTTCATTTAAAAATCGCTATTCCAGTTAAATTATGACCCTAAACCGAGAAAAGAAAGTCGATTTTCATTTATTCGTTACATTAAGATTTATGAAAGCCAAATGAATGAGCTAAACATTGATGTATGTTGTTATTATATGGCTGAGATATGAGGATTTGGAAATCTGAGGGTGCTGAAAATCTAGATATAGAGAAAATCAGCTTTAAAATTCGGTTCTTAGGCGCAGATTATTAATCAAAAATGAAGTTTATGATTGGAAATGTACAAAATGTCCTCATAGAACACAATATTTATGTAATATTGGAATGATTTTTGTAATCAAAGTGATAATTTCGATAAATATACCAGGCAACTTAAAGGAAATGAAAGGGAATCAATTCTTAGTGAGGGAATTGTTATTGTTTTGGTGGTGTACTGTGCCTTTAAGACTGTTTTTTTTGGTCGAGGGTCACATTTCCTCAATGTTATAACGCATACGCCGGAGTAAATCAACCCAAAAATGTTGATTTCCGCAGAAAAAAAAACCCCATCCCTAAATGCTTACACACACAACATGAACGCAGGATATTTCCCCTCCTCCAGATGCGCGGTGCTTCATCTGCTTTATCTTCAGATGCACATGAAAACAAGCCTACATCTCGGCGTATAGCGGTATATTAAAATAATGCATTTATATCTTCTTTTTTTTGTTCATTATTTCGTCATGAGATCAGAATATTTAGACCTGTAAAGCACACCATACAGTTTATTTTATTATTATCATTATTTTTTCTTCTTCTTTGTAACATGTAAGTGTCCATTGAAATACATCCAGTGAGTTGCATGACATCTTCAGTGTGTTGGATGGAGGAATGGCACATTCGGATCAGAACAGAAGCATCTTTCCCCTTTTTTTCAGTGTGTGTGTGTGTGTTTGTGTGTGTGTGTGTATTGCTACAGTGTGTGTTTGTGCTTCCACTGAAGCTCCAGTTGTTCGGGCAGCACACATGCAGACACTGGTCCTCCTTAATTCTTCTGCTGAAATCCTCCAATCTTCATGTCCTGCCCGTGTTTATATATTACATGTCCTGGAAAACACAGGCATTTGAATAATATAATACATTTAATAACAATAATACATTTTATTTTTAAAGTATTGAACATTTTAAAGGGCACCTATTGATAATAAATGACTTTTATGCAGGGTTTAAACCCAGTTGTGTGTCAGCGGTGTGTATTATATTATTATAATCAGACTTGATGAAGGAAGCACTTTGATAGACATTCTCCCTTTGTACGTGTCATCAGAGGGGGAAAACCCCAAATGTTTTTGTTTAAGTATGAAGAGTAATAGATTAAACCACATTTGATGTCACCCTAAAGCCTGACGGAGTGTTTATGTTTACATATTTAAAGTGTAATATTATAATCTAACCAGCGGTTGTTCTTATGTTGTCCAGCAGAGGCCGCTGTGAGTCAGTAATAAAGAGGAAGACCTGAGCCTGTTAGCAGAGCACCATTAGCATCGATTATCCACACAAACAAACATGATTATCGCTTTTAAGGTTGTCAGAGTAACTATTAACGTCCTTTAAATGTTTTGTGTGTGTGTTTGTACTATATAAACAAGGCCTGGACATAACACGCACTTCTAAACATTCTAGAAAGTCCGACTCATTCACGCGTGTACACAAGGTCTATATCGACGAGTGAGTTAGCGGAAGTACACTATGGTATGAATTAATCACGTGAAAATAATAATACACTGCAAAAACAGGTTTTTAGCTTAGAGTTTTAGTCTTGTTTCTAGTCTAAATATCTAGAAATTCTTAAATCAAGAAGCATTTTCTAGACAAGCAACAAACATTGTGTTGTTTTCAGCAATAATGAGTAAAATTAAAGTCCTTAAAACGAGCTAAATGATCTTATTTCAGAGCAAGAACAAGATTATTTTGCTTGTTTTAGTGAAAAACTCACTTAATTTGGACTTATTTCCTGAAAACAACACTGTATTTTGTAGTTGTCTTTTTGCAGCTGAACTGGGGTCAGCAGTATAATCATATATGTGTGTGTGTTGTGGTCATGATCTACAGCTCTCTCTGAAACACACCGCAGGAGTGTTTCCTAATTGCGCTGCTATGGATGCTGCTATTCTTGTTTTATGCATTTCTCCTCCTCCGCTTCTCTCTCTCTCTCTCTCTCTCTCTCTCTCTCACACACACATACACACTCTCGCTCTCTCCCTCTGATCTCTGAACTAATCCTCTGCTCTTCATCTCTGATCATCAGCTTCTCTCTCTCTCCATCATCCCTCTGCCGTTTCTCTGCTTGCTGCGGCTGCATTGACATTCTTCAAACCGTCTGCTTTCACAATAAGCACTGGAGGAGAAACCGCATCTGCTTACACCTGCTTACATCTACTTCTTGTTTCAAACCTATATGAGTGTCTTTCTTCGTTTGAACGCTGAAGAAGATATTTTGAGGAATGTTGGAAACCTGTAACCATTGACTTCCACAGTATTTAATATATATATATTTTTTTTCTACCATGGAAGTCTTTGGCTGATCTCTCCAGCATTCTACAGTATATCTTTGACAGAAAGAAGAAACTCAATCAGGTTTAACACTAGTTTGAGTAAATGAGAACAGAGTGTTCAGTTTTGGGTGAACTGTCCCTTTAAGAGGCATCTCTTATTGATGCAGTCACAGCTGTAGACAAATGAATATTTTGGGTGGAGCTATCGGTCAGTTAGGGTGGGGCTGATCATTTGGGGCAGGACTATTAGTGTTAGGGGCGGGGTTGTCAGTCATTTAGGGCAGGGCAATCAGTGCTTAGAGGCGGGGTTATCGGTCATTTGGGGACTATCAGTCCTTTAGGGCAGGGTTATCAGTTTTTTAGGGCGGAGTTATCTGTACTTAAGGGCGGGGGTATCAGTAATTTTTTAGGGTGGAGCTATCATTCTTTTTGGGCTGGGCTATTTAGTTGGGACAGGGCTATCAGTGTTATGGACGGGGTTATCTGTCATTTAGGGCGGGGCTATCAGTGATTAGGGGCGGGGTTATCTGTCTTATGGGGGACTATCAGTCCTCTAGGGTGGGGCTAACAGTTCTTTAGGGCGGAGCTATCAGTAATTCCAGACGGAGCTACCAGTCCTTTAGGGTGAAGCTATCAGTCCTTTAGGGCGGCGATATCAGTAATTTTAGGGCGGAGCTATCAGTCCTTTAGGGCGGGGATATAAGTATTTTTAGGGCGGAGCTGTCTGTACTTTAGGGCGTGGCTATCAGCCATTTGGAGTGGCTATTAGTCCTTTGGGGGACTATCAGTCCTTTAGGGCGGGGCTATCAGTATTTTAGGGCGGAGCTGTCTGTACTTTAGGGCGGGGCTATCAGCCATTTGGAGTGGCTATTAGTCCTTTGGGTGACTATCAGTCCTTTAGGGCGGGGCTATCAGTATTTTAGGGCGGAGCTATCTGTACTTTAGGGCGGGGCTATCAGCCATTTGGGGAGCCAATTAGTCCTTTGCGGGACTATTAATCCTTTAGGGCGGGGTAATCAGTATTTTAGGGCGGAGTTATCTGTACTTTAGGGCGAGGGTATCAGTAATTCAGGGAGGAGCTGTTAGTTCTTTAGGGCAGAGTTATCAGACCTTAGGGTGGGGCTATTAGACTTTTAGGGCGGGGCTATCGGTGTGAATGTAATTTCACAAGATTATGACACAACATTAACATTAACTCTTCTCATCTTCATCTGAAAACATTCTGCAGTAGAAAGTGTCGACGGTGATTTTAGTGGGCAGTAACCGCCATTCAAATCTTCCTCCATTTTGATCTTCAAGCGATCCAATTAATTCCCAAAGGACAAAATCAGGCCTTTTCCTCATTTCAGAAACCGTTTCAAGTGGATGTACTTCAAGCATATGGGGAAAAAAGGAAAAACTTAGCTTCGTTTCATGCTGACTTTAAAAACCCTTTTCTTTTGTTGCCTGGGCAGAACGTGTATTCCTTCAGGAAATGGAAATCCAGTGTTTTTCATGCAAGAGCAGGGAAAGCAAAGCCCTGCACCGCCCCTTCAGCCTGACCTACGGTAAAGTCTAGAAGGGGTACAGCTGCAGATACACACACATTTTAACTTTAAAAATGTAAGATTTAGCGTTGGGGTTGACCTTAATAAACGTTATACTTAATAAACTAATAACATTATAGCAATAAACTAATAACATTACTAGTCTTAATAAACTCGTTAACTTCTGGCCGCAACCATATCTCATCTAGCAACAGCTCTGACCTACAGCTCTGTTCTCAAGCCACAGGAACTGAAACACTGATGCATGAGCACAGAGGAGAAGAAGAAGAGGAAGAGGAAGAGGAGGAGGAGATTTCCTGTGAGAGCTGGACGGGGGTGTTTTCTCTACCGCTCGCTTTCATTAAAGCAGCAAATTGGCATCCCAGAGACCCAAAGCCCTCAGATCCCCCTGCTGATGTGCGCTCGCTGCTGCTGAACTCTGTCCTCGGCTGGAAAATATGCTGCTCTTGTCTTCTAACCCAAATATCTGAAAATTATTCAATCAAGAAGCATTTTCTAGATGAGTAAAACATATTATTAAGAGAGGGGCGTGGCTAAGAGTATTGTGGCTGAAGCGTCAAAATAAACTGAATATTGAGTAGGGGCGGGGCTTTATTTTTATGCATCATTCCCTCTTAGCAAACTAACAGTAAGAGGGGCGTGGCTAAGAATATTGTAGTTGAAGCGTCAAACTAAAACTGAATATTAAGTAGGGGGCGGAGCTTTCCTTTTTTGCATCATTTCCTCATAGCAAACTAACAATAAGAGGGGCGTGGCTAAGAAAATTGTAGTTGAAGTGTCAAACTATAACTGAATATTGAGTATGGGGCGGGGCTTTCTTTTGCTTATCATTCCCTCATAGCAAACTAGCAGTAGGAGGGGCGTGGCTAAGAATATTGTAGTTGAAGAATCAAACTAAAACTGAATATTGAGTAGGGGGCGGGGCTTTCTTTTGCTTATCATTCCCTCATAGCCAACTAACAGTAAGAGGGGCGTGGCTAAGAATATTGTAGTTGAAGCGTCAAACTAAAACAGAATATTGAGTAGGGGGCGGAGCTTTCTTTTTATGCATCATTTCCTCATAGCAAACTAACAGTAAGAGGGGCGTGGCTAAGAATATTGTAGTTGAAGCGTCAACTAAAACTGAATATTGAGTAGGGGGCGGGGCTTTTTGTGTGCATGTAATCTGCGAATATCAGGATAATGTGTATTTTATGAAAACGATATAATCCTGCAAGATTTGACGTCACACTGATTTGTTTACAGCTGTAACCAAGGAAACAATGTTATTCCTGCTGTTATAGGCGCCCCCTGCTGGATTAGCATTTTATTCAGTATATTAATCCTTTTTTAATAGAGGATTAGTTTCTTACTAGTTAGTATTCAGTAAATATACTAAAGTATACTAAAGTTAAAATGTCGCCATGGTTACCGGTTAAAACCAAAAGTGACAATGAGGTTTTAAAATGTATGAAAAGAGTATGGTAAGGTATTGAATGTCACTCTGATTCCTGTATATATCCCGATGTAAGAAACATATTTTTTACAGTGCATGAAACAAAACCTTGAGTAAAAAATCTGGCTGTTCCCCAGTGAGCAATAATCATCAGGCAGAACTTCTTTCCTATAAGTATCTTATTCTTTATGCTTCCACTCCTCTTTTTTTGAGTCTCACTCCTCGCTGTTGTACGGCATTATTCCAAGGACACTGAAGTTCATGGTATAATGGGAATGTCTTTTAGATCAGAGATGTCCTTCTCTGCATGCAAACCTGATTCACCCGCTTACCTTGTGTTTCGGACACCGAATAGAGAAGGTTTCTTCTTCAAACGTGCAGCCTGGAAAGAGATTCAATGAAGAAAGTGGAGAGAATGAATGCTAGAATGATATATGACAGTTCAATATATTGTTGATATCACAAAACACAGTGAATACACTGCAGTAAATGCTGTTCTTCTGTAGATTAAGTCTAAAAACTATGGATATGTTCTGGAACATATCCAGAACTTTTGACACTCATCATTATTATCATAAAAGTCCTCGTGCTTCAGGTATTAGGAGGTTAG
The DNA here is from genome assembly GCF_903798145.1 of Danio aesculapii. NCBI lineage: Eukaryota > Metazoa > Chordata > Actinopteri > Cypriniformes > Danionidae > Danio > Danio aesculapii. The sequence continues at coordinate 62,083,960 of NC_079437.1, read as the reverse complement.
CTGAAGGTGCAGATGTCATGCACCGGGGGGTTTGTGTCTTTAATCTATGACAGTTCGTGTTGATTGAAAAGTAAGAATGGTTAATAAACCCATATGAAACAGTCCCTAAAACAGTCCCTGACGTTACGTCTTCAGTTTCGGGCTCAGGTGTGCTTTGCACTCACACTACAAGCATCCCGCGCCATGCCCAACTGAACCACGCTCTTGCACACCTGAACATGCCTGAGCATGATTTGGAGCACTCACACTTGTCAAACGAACTGGGAAACATGCCTGGGCACGGTTCGGAGCACTCACACTTGTCAAACGAACTGGGAAACACGCCTGGGCACGGTTCGGATTATGAGGGGAGACCTTTGGGCTACTTTGTGAACCGTAGTAGCGAGTTAAAGACATTTCCAGGTTCATGTTCATATATATATGCATGTCTAATGCATGGTTCACACTACAGTATTTTAACTAACTTTAGTTAACGAACTTGTTGACATATCGGGCTGGGAAAATCATTGGCTGACGCATCATCGTCAAGCAGCCAATAGTGTTCAGCTTACTCTGCTAGCTCCGCTCATTTAATCGGCTGTGTTTTGGGGGCAGAACAGAGCTGTTGGGATCTGTTTTCAGATCGTGTAGTGTTTGACGCCCTCTTGTGGACCATTTACGTTGCATAGTGAGAGACACCACAGCGATTTAATGACACAAAATCAACAGCACATAGATCTACCAATGTTTAATGTCCTGTAGTGTGAACTAGGCTTAACCTGCTTGGTTCTTACAGCTTCAGTGGTGGAGTCTTTTAGATTGACCTTAAATGTACACAAACATGTAGCAGAACTCTTACCCGTCTCTTTGGCGCAGATATAGTGGTAGCTTTGAGTACAGCTCTTCCAGCTGCAGCAGACGGAGGCTCCTTCACCTTGGCATCTGGAGCATTTCTGTGATCAGACAGAGATCCTGAGGAGCTTCTCCAAAGTACTGACTCTTTTCTATATGATAACTATATATTTTACAGTGTAATTAGTAGTTGATTGAGTTAAAAGTGTCAGTTGATGGTTTGTTAGCATGAATTGTGTATTAAAATGAAGTGTGACCAAGTGTAAAGTAAAGACTTACAGCATGTGCAGCTTTCTGAACAGCCTCGGTCAGTCCAAAGAGTTTATCTGCTACCAGGATTATGCCCGTGGTCCAGACAGCACACGCTTCATGAGCCCAATGCTCTTTTTCCTCAGCCTCCATCTGTAATCTCTGCAGACTGGTTTCAATGCCCTCCACACCAGCAGGGGGAGACGCTCCACTAAGTCTGCTCTGCAAAATCAGCAGCCTTTTAAACCTCATTCGCAAAGTCGGCCTGGTTCTCGACCGTTCCCGAATTGCCCTTTTGCCCCTCCTCGAATGCCCTTCGTTTGGCTTTTCCTGTTGGATGTCCTGCTCACACTCACTCTGTGTGCTTTTTACAATACTACTAACCTCCGTCTCATTGGCACAGTTGCTGTTTTGCCTGAAATCACTCCTGTGTGTTGATGACAGTGTTTTTCGTGGTATGCAGTCCTCAGGATAATAGGGGCCGCACAAGTCCCCAAGCTCTCGGTAATTTGCTGGCTTTCCACATAAACAGCACGTTAGACATCTGTCAGTTAGGCTAATGTTAACTAAGGGACCCTGGAGCATTACTGAAGAGTTGGACACTGTCTTTGCAACTTGATTTTTGATTTTAGGTTCACTCTTTGTTCTTGCCTGACCGATCATCTGCTCTTCTTCAGGCCTGTTGACGATAGTGCATAAAGATGCGACGTCCACAGAGCTGTCGATATGCACGTATGGTCTGAAAGAGGATTTTCCGTCACTTAGATCTGGGTGTAAGTCTGATAATGTCCCCTTTACTGTTGGAGACAGTTCATTGATGCATTTAGTCTTGATCCTAGGTCTCTTCACTACAACTTTTAAGGCATCCACACATTTTTTTTGGGGCCCAGGCTTTTTTTTCTTCTCGATTACATTTTCATCTTCTTTTGACTCTTTGAGAGTTCCTCTTGTTTCTTTTTAAGTGACGGCCGCCTGCCGCGTTTGGGTTTTATCACTGGTACGCCTAATTCCTTTGGTGGCTCATTACACTGAGTCTGTTCAAATGTTTCTGGCGGGATTATGGAAGGTGGAGATGTAGGCAAGATATCAGTCTGTTTAGGCTCCTGTTGCTCCACTATGGGGATGTTTTCTTGTGGTTCAGTGCCTTTTCTTCTCTTCTTTCGCTGCTTCAGATGCATCTCGTGGTTGTTTTTAATAGCTCTCTGTTTAGCTAGTCTCGGAGTGTTGATAACGAGACTCCCAGCATCCAGGCTTACATCTGGAGCATCGCTGCTCTCTACAGCGGCCCACTTTCTCCTCTTCTTCCTTGGCGTTTGTATTTCTGTGTTTTCGGGTTCTTGTGTACTTACTGTGCTTTCACCCTCCGTCTGAGGCATCTCAGGGGCGTTCGCTGTCTCCTTTTGATCTGGTACCTGCGGCACTGGTTTTAACGTAGATTCTTCTAGTACAATGTCTGGTTGGTTATTTACAGGTTGCTTTTTGGACCCTGGGGATGTTATTTTCTGAACCATTGCCTCATATTTAAGTCCCCTGCCTTTCCGAGGAGGCAAATATTTGGTTTTAGTGGGACACTGAGGAGGTACAGATGGCGTGTCACTGATGTCATCAGTGGGAAGGTTATCAGTAGTTAAAGTGGTGCTTACTGATTCTACGAGCAAATGTTGTCCTCTCTTTCGCTTTCCCTTTGGAATGTGGACTATATCTAATGGAGAATCCTGTGCCTTTACTTCATCTTGCCTTCCTTTCTTCCTCCTTTTGGGTTCTGAGGTTGATAAACTGCATTTTCGCTTGACGGAAACCACCTCTTCATCTGGTTGTTGAAGTGAATCTGTGGAGACATCCTTCTGCTTGGGTAATTCGAGATTTGAAGGTTCAGTCTCACACGACTGATCCACAGTAACATCCTGTATTTCTGAGGAGTGTGTGACCATTGCTGAAGGTGTCTTCATTGATTTGTCATTTTTTTGTTCTTTTTCTTCAGTCAGTTTATCTTTTGTTTGCTTCCGTGATCTTAACACCATAGACTTTTGCTCTCTCGCTAACGATTTTATACAGCTGCTATCTAGCGTACACTCCAAAGTGGGAGCCACAGTTATATCTTTAGTGGTATCCACAACACCAACAATTGTGTCCAAAGCTAATTCAGTGGTCACATCTTGCAAATTCAGTTCATGAGTACAGTGTGTGTCCTTGGTATGTTCTGTAGCTGTATAAACATTTTCATCTTGTTTAATCTTAATCTGTTTGTTCTTACTGATTCCTTTCGGTCGACCTGGGCCTTTAGCTACTGATGCCACAATTGGCTTAGACTCTGCTGTCTTTTGATTTGACTTTGGAGCAAGTGTTTCTCCTGGCACAGCCACAGGCTTTGAGGCGAGTTTAGAAGCAGATTTTGGACCGGATTTAGTGGCAGATTTTGGACCAGATTTAGGACAAGGCTTTGGACTTTCTTTGGACCCTGTGGATTTTAAACTTGGTTTGGGGCCAGGTTTTACACTAGGCATGACCTCAGATTTAGGAACTGATTTTGAACCAGGTTTTGTATTTGATTTTGGACTATGCTTTGGTGCAGGTTTTGGATTCGATTTTGGACCTGGCTTGACAGCTATTTTTGAACTTGATTTCGGAGCAGGCTTTGGACCTGGTTTCCTTCTGTCATGAGGGGAGACCTTTTGGCTACTTTGTGAACCGTAGGAGCGAGTGCACATCCGCGATGGTAAACTCTCCATAACAAGTTTTGGTGTTTGACTACTAATATTCTGATGGGCAGTTTCCATCTGATCAACAATAAGGGTGCTTTTGCTTGAAGGTATGTTAGGATTTTGAGCAGAAGGTGAAACAGTGTCTTCTTCTATACTTAGCTGCCTTCTTATTCCTGCAGTTGAGTTCATTGGTCTCCTCCTGCCCCGCACATGTTTCTTACCAAACATTCTTGTATGTGAAGATGGCGCAAAAGGCTCTGGTTTGGCTGAGGGAGTCACCGCGCTGGGACAGCTTATTTCTGGCTCCATATCCTCATCCCCTTTCTTGGGAGAGGGTGGAGTGTCAGCCCAAGATGGTGCAGAGTGCAGTATCGACTTGCCTGGCAACTGAGGAGAGTCAGGCTCCAGCACCTTTGCATCACTACGATCGATGTGATGATCCCTTGCCTGAGCCAAAGGTGTTGTTTTCTCATTGAGAGCTGAGAAGCCACTCTTGGCAGTGTGAGTCTGAGGTGCAATGTCACATATGACTGACCTCCTTTCGCTCTCGCTGTGTGGTGTGTCCTGTGCAAAGCTTTCTGCAGCTTCTGTGTTTACTTGTTGCGTGTTTTCCGTCTCCTCATATGTGCCACAGACGTCTGCAAAAGACTCTTGTGATTCTGTTTTATTATTTATAACCTCGTCTGAGCTTGTCAGAATTGAATCCTTTTCATCTCTCACCTCAGTGGACGTATGAGAGAGGACAGAAGTCTGCTCCTCAAGGGTGTCCGTAGGTCCCTCAAGAGTGGATGCTGGGGTCTCCACTGAATTCTCACCGCTTGAATGTTCTTCTTTCTCTGGCAAACACAGTTCAGTGCCTGAATTGCTGGGAGAGTCTTCCATTGGCATTTCAACACTGGTTTGTGGCTCTGATTTGAAATGCTCTGTCTTTATTTCTGTGTCTTCATCACATTTGTGACTGAGTTCAGCAAAACAGTCTATCTCCGTCGTGCTTTCTTTCTCAGAGTCATATTTGTTTTGTAGCCCTTGGTAGATATTCTCTTCCGTTTCATAGGAGTAACCTTCCTCCAACACGGTTTTATTTATTTTCTGAAAAAGAGAAGGACCTTTCTCATCCTCCAGCCACTTCTCTTGCTTTTCAGTGACCTCCCCTTTGCAATCATGCTCCGCAGACGGCTTGCTTTGTTCAGTTTTGTCTTCATCAGCCATCCTCTCGGTCCATGCTGACTCCTCAAAGTTCTCCTTTTGAGTGCTCTCTGAACGTTTTATGTCTGGTGGTGAATTACTCTCTTGTTTCATAGGACTTGGAGCTGTTATGCCGATGGGAGACCTCTCATCTCTAATGCAGCAGAGAGAGCTATTGGGCTCCTCCTCAGACAGTGCTCTCTGTACTCTGGGGTCACAGTTAAGATTATCCTCCGAGGCTACGCTCTGGAGACTTCGAACTGAGTCTCCTGACCTAACGGAGACATCGTCAGCCGAGTTTAAGGAGCATGTGGACACTGTGTCAAGGCTGAGACGGGAGTGTGTCTGGGTGTGTCCTTGACCCTTTTCCTGACCAAAATAATAGTAATTTCTTTCCATCTGGTCCTCAGTGCTGCTGGAGTATCCTCCCTCCTGCAGTTCGGCTGTCATGGACCTGGGAATGCTGTAAGCATCAGATGGAGAAGGACCTTGTTGATTTTCAGGACAAGACTCATCCATACCTTTCAGTTGACCTCTGTAATCTTCTCCCTTTTTAGGATGGTTTCGTTTGCTGGTCTTTTTGCTCGCCATCAGAGCTTCAGACAGCAGCAGCTGCTGGACATTGTTGGAGATGTTTTCAACCTGAGAAGTTAGGGCATTGAGGCTCCACAAACTGGGGTTGGTCAAGAGCTTCTCTGAGAATCGTTCTTTCATTGAGCCAGAAAAGCTCTGGGACTGGTTCACGCTGGACGATGAGTGGGTATGAGGGGGCATCAGCATATTTTGCTCATTTTGCAAACCTGCAGATGATGAAGCCCCAGGGTTGATGGGAGGCTGGCCATACTGGAAGGATTCAGCATTCGCCATTAAGGGTGATGGTGTAGAATTGTACGAGGGAGATCTTCCCACAGACCTCGCCGGTGAATGACTGGAACTAGGACTGCAGGTCTGATAGTATTGTTCCGGCGACCTTACAGAGATATCAGTTATGCAGTAGTTTTGCTGGGTCTGATTGTAGTGCTGGAATTTCTGAAGATTCTCCTGTGTACCAGACATGCCCTGCAGGGAGCCCTGCTCAAATGCAGACCTCGGGGGAGTTTGCTGGTAACCGTAATTATTCTGAGGTCTATATCCACTCGGTTTTAGGCTGCTGTGATTGCTCAGTTGTCTTCCATACTGGGCATTAGGTGGTATCCCGTAGCCTTTGTAGCCATGTGACACTGTATTACATTTCTCCATATAAGCCGATGAAGGTGAAGAAGAGGTTTGCGAGTGCTGAGGGAAATGCATGTGGCCTTGTGGGTACATTAAAGGAGATGGCGCCGGGTTGGGTGGGATTCCCTGCTGATGCGGACTGGTGTAGACTGGGGCGGAGGACTGGGAGGGGAGATGGCACTGACTTTGAGAGATAGCAAGCATGTTCTGCTCTAGGTACTGCGATGACCCAGACTCTAGACGACCCACCATGTCCTGCTCAAACTGGGTCATCTGAGCCGACTCATCCCATTTCTGCTGCAGGTGACCTTCGCTTATATACTGGGCCGTGTATCCGGTGCCCATGTGGTTACTGTAGCCCGCCTGCAGATGCTGGTTTGGAGTTTTGCCTCCTCTGTATGGTTTTTTAGTCTGTGTGGCGCTGGTGTAGACAGGATAGTTCTGCTGCCCGTAACAGTCTTTAGATCCCGCTGTTGACATCCCTGCAGAAGCTAAAGCGTGTGGCTCGTAGCCCTGTCTGGACTGGCTGTAATGATGTCTGTAGCTCTCGAGGCGCGGTAAATCTTGGGGTTCCTGCTGGTAGCAGTGCTGGTTGCTATGGAAACCACTCCGCTCTCTGAAGGACTGCATGACTCCAGATAGGGGCTCTATGTGAAGAGGAAGAGAAAAACAAAACAAAGAGAGAGAGAGAGAGAGAGAGAGAGAGAGAGAGAGAGGCTGTGCTTAGTGGCTTTCCATTTTTCTTATCAGTGATCATTCAGTTCATTTGAATTCATTGCTACACTGCTTTCAGCATTATGCTTTCAGCATTATGGGATGTCGACCTCTGCTCTGTCGACTTTCGATGTTGGAAATTCAACTCTTTAATTGACATGTTAGTCGTTTGGAATAATATAATGTATAAGAAATAATATATAGTATATAATAATAATAATAATAATATATATATCATAATATATATAATAATTAAAATTATAATAATAATAATATATAATATATAGTAAAATAACAGAAAATGTACTGGTGGTTTAGTATAATATACAACACCAACCCAAACAATACAGCACTGCAATCCAAGGGCGTAGGTTTGCACTTGACATTGGTGGGGACGGGTGAATGAAACAACCCCCCTCCCATCCCCAAAGGATATATATATATATATGCTGCTATTAATTATTAAAATGTATGCTATTATATGCTATAATATGCTATTAAAATACATTATTAATTCATCTTCTCTTTACACAATTTATTAAGTTAAATAAATAGTCAGGCCCGCAGTCTGGTCCAGGTGGTTTGAAAGACCTAAAGTTGGATTATTAATATTTGTAATTTTTAATTTTTATTTTTCAAATGGCCAAATTCTGACTGAGGAATGTGCTGGCACTTGTTTAATTTAAAACACGTTTGAACAGATTTCTAAAAAAAATGTTTAATGATAGATGATACAACACAATCTCACGGCAATTCGCAACTTTTAGCTTTAGTGGCTAATTCGTATGAATTCGTACGATCTAATTCGTACAATTTAGTACGATTTGCTCATCCCCCAATGACGGTTGGGTTTAGGGGTGGGGTTAGGTGCCACGCCTCTTTTTTAAAATCGTACAATTTCGTACGACTGAACTCGTACGACTAAATTAGCCACTAAACTAACAAAACGTAAAATACTTACATTTTCTCGTGAGATCAGGCTGGATGATAATACATTTGTATTTTAAAAATAAGCTTCTTTTCATATTTCTTTAATCTAAATTTTCATTAGTTATAAAACCGTAATATAAACCGTACACTTTAAATGCACATTTGTAAATAAACACTTATTATAGTAAATTACTATGCTAAGCAGTTTGACAAAATGGTTGTAAATATTTTAGGTACATCAAAAAGTGTGGTTCTGATAACCATCTGACAGGATAACCCAGCAAAAATGAGTTCTTCAAATGTCACTAAAATGCAATATTCATACCTCATAATTAAAGTTCAGTTTTTCAGAAAACAAAAATAAGATCCCCTTTCAATAAGCTGGCTACAGGCCTGAGAGTGTAATGTTAAAATAATGTTCATGAACTGATAAAGAGAGAGTTTAATAAAGACTTCCGTTTAATTTTAGCCATAGTGCAAATGAAACATGTCTCATATATCAGTAGGTATTATGCCTATACACATATTGTTTCAACAAAAATTGCACATGCTACTCTGAGTGATCAGGAGAACTGGCAGGGGTCATATACTTTTACATGTCGCTGTTTATTCTGCAGCTAGTTTTCAGGACACATTGTGCACAGACTACATCAGTCAGCTATAATGATAGACTGTGCGTTAAAATGGGGGGGAAACACGAGCATTACCGGCATTACCATGATGGACTCATTCAGTAGCGAACTTGAGTTTATGTGACTTACACTTTTCCTTGAAAACCTTATGACTACCTTTTTTTTGCTGCCGCCATCCTCACTTGTGTGTGTCACCCAACACACCTTACTCATACATGGAAAAAACAATCCACTGCATCTGACGCTGCTTGTGTCTAAACGCAGCCACACCCCCTCACATGACAGCAGGGAAAGGCACAGCCAATCAAAATGTCCATATGTGTGTTGGGGGCGGGAGGACTCGAGGAGAGAGCGTCATTTAACCCTTTCTGCGTGTCTAGGTAATGTTGACAGCGCGATTGTTTTTATTTTAAGTGGATTCAATTATTGGTGGGGACATTTTAATGGTCGGTGGATATTGGTGGGGACACGTCCCCTCCGTCCACCCTAAATCTACCCCCCTGCTGCAATCTATTAAAAATGTTCACTTTTTACACACTTTTCAAGGTTAAAAGGTACTGTAAGAAAGATCAAGATCCCATAATACAATTCTAAAACAGAAATAAATGAAAACATCAGCCACAAAACACTGAAAACCGCTAACTTAGGGATTATTTTACAGTCCTACATTCAGAATGTACACATCCTCAATCATTCCTGAAGTCACATCACATTGAGCACTATAAACATGCACACCTTTACTGCATCCTCAGTCAATCATTGTTGCGTTTTAATGCATCTAGTAATGTACGCTTGTACGTTTGTACCTGTGATTACATTTATTATTATTAGGATGACGTCATAGCTGGGTGATTCTCATGAAGAGCCGGTTTTGTCTAAATTCATTCATTCATTCATTCATTTTTCGTCAGCTTAGTCCCTTTATTCATCGTGGGTCGCTTACACAGCATATGCCTTTCCAGCTGCAACCAACTACTGGGAAACACCCATACACACTCATTCACACACTCATACACTACGGCCAGTTTAGTTCATCAATTCACCTATTGACCATTTCAATGTGGTGATGCCATTGGCAAATGCCAAATTATTTCATACCTGAAACTAAAGTGAATTCAATCATAACGTTTAAACCGCTGTCGTTATTTATCAATATGAAGCTCTTTTGGGATTCTCGGAAGCTATGATCAATAAAAATGTAAAGCAGGAAATACATTAGGACCATTGATATTGTTTACATCCCTCAAAATGGTCTATAGCGCATGTGTTTGGACTGTAGGTGAAACCGGAGCACCCGGAGGAAACCCACGCCAACACGGGGAGAACATGCAAACTCCACACAGAAACGCCAACTGACCCATGGGCCACCGTGTCACCTGTCTAAGTTAAAAATGTCTAAACATGATAATTTTTTCCTTTCAGTTACTCTAAACAGAGTCTGGAGCATGTGTCTACATTATTATAAATCATTTTACTGAACGTTTACCACCTTTTTCAACATCGTTTCCAAAAGAGTTGCGCAGGATGAGGACTTCAGCCATGGACACAGCATTTCTCCATTATTATTATACAGGAATATTCAGGAAATGGTTTGTTCTGTCATGTTAAATAATCTATTAGCACAATTATTTAGTTTTTTATTTTAAAATATTCACGTTAATATGCTTAAACTACAACATTAAGCACATTTCAGGATTCAGACATAGATGGACTCATTGCGGTTATGAGAATTTCAGTAGATAATGCTGTGAAATCACTAATTGATTCAATCTCATGGTGAAATTACACATTGTACTTGGTATTATATTACTAAATGACTAGGTTTTATATTTAAAATCCTGTTCACTGCAAAGAAATGTGGTTTTTACTTACAGTTTTTGTCTTATTTCTAGTCCAAATATCTAGAAACTCTTAAACCAAGCAGCATTTTATAGACAAGCACAAAATATTGTCTTGTTTTTAGAAAATAATGTCAAAATTAATTGAGTTTTTGCTTAAAACAATCTAATAATCTGCCAATACAGCAAGCAAAATACTCAAGTTTTTCCTTTAGACATAGGATTAATCCACTTTAGCCCTTTGGCAGATTATTTAGCTTCTTTTAAATAAAACTAACTTCATTTTGACTCCTTATTTCCAAAAACAAGACGATGTTGTCTAGAAAATGCTTCTTGATTTAAGAATCTTTAGATATTTGGACTAGAAACAAGAAGAGTGTGTTTTTGCAGTGTGTGTTATTCCTCCACTCCAGTGCTGTAGGCCTGTCGAGGGATGGCCGCCCAGTCCCATCACACACACACATTATTCATCTCATAGCGCTCCGTCTGAAGACATCAGGCCCAAGAGCAACGCAGTTCCCACTTTTGCAGCCTCCCAGGAGATTCTCCATCCTCTGCTGCTTCAGTTCTGCTTGTTTGCTGCTCTGCTTGTTTACACAGTGACCCAAATAGGACTAACTCTGCATCTATGCTTCCAGCCTTTAAAAATGCATACAGTGTGTGGCGGAAAGGACAAACTGAGCAAGTGACACGATTGATCTTGTCTTCCTATACACGTAACACTGCAGTGTGTGGTGGATTAATACGCATACGTTATCTATCTCAAATGTTGGGTCGTTTTCATCCACTCTGGGGGGATTTTGACGCTTAATTTGGTCACAACTTTTTCTCTGCAAATGAAATGATTTTTGGTGGCAAATCATATTTTGACACATATTTTGGGTAAATCTGGAGGATTTGAGGATGTTTTTGACTGTTTGGTGCCATCTAGTGTCTGAATAATGTGCAGGTTAGTGTATACTCCATCAGCTGTTTTCATTCTGTCAGCTTTGTGTTTTAGACTGTTTGTCTCCATCTAGTGTCTGAATAATGTGCAGGTTAGTGTATACTCCATCAGCTGTTTCTGTCAGCTTTGTGTTTTTGACTCTTTGGCACCATTTTGTGTCTAAAAATTTTCAAAAACTCAACAGTACACTCAAATTGACTCCCCTTTGGTGATGTTGGGGGCTGTTTTTGCCCCATTGACTTCCATTATAATCACATTTTTAGACTGCAGAGCCATGACAGCATATAATCATGCCGTTTTTTACTGTTGATCATTTGGCTTAATTTTTGGCTTTAATATGAAGTATAGTGTGTGTGTGTGTGAGAGAGAGATCTTGCACACTTACCTTGATTTGTCTGGGAAACTCTAAGTAGTCCCCTCATCTCTCAGAACACGGTAAACACAGTAAGTGTATTTCTGCACACACACTATAATCTGCTGTTTTACTCTATGTAAAAGCCAGAAACTCTTCAGCACAGGCCGATCTAAAGGGTTAAAGCTGCGAACTGATGATCAACAGTAGAAATGACACACTGTCCCTCTTAATCCCAACAGGGAAACCCAGCAGCAATCAAGAATGCATGAGGATATGCTGTCCTGGCTTTGCAATCAATAAATGTGATTATAATGGCAGTCAATGGGGGGGAAAACAGACACCAACATAACCAGAGGGGAGTCCATCTGAGCAGTACACAAGGGTTAAATTAGTTATTTATGTAATCATTGATGAGGAAACATTGGAAACATTCTGCAGGACAGACCCACAGTGTCCGGCTGATTAAAGACTTGTGTGAGGGTTTGTTGCTGACACAGATCTGTTGAGAGTATAGGGTCTAAAAGGTACAGTAAGTTTTCTAGGTCTGCTGAGAGAGCAGAATTTGTCTCCTGGGTACCAAATAATGACAAAGATACCCGTAGTATATAGAACTTACCATGATTATACTAGCATGAACTGGCCCAAATGAAGAATCAGTCTAAAACTATGGCTAATGCTGGACGATATGACAAAAATCTCATATGCTAAACATATACATGTACAGTCGAATTCAGAATGGAGGAAATAATTAAAGAATATTAGAGGAAATACTGTGAGAAATTCCTGAATCTGTTCAACATCATTTGGGGAATATCTGATTAAAGGAAATTCACAGTAGTGCGAATAATTCTGACTTCAGCTGTACCTTTATATGGACTCCAATACTCAGATTTTAATATGATTAAGACAATACTCTGATTAAGAGTTCACCATGTAAACAGAGATTTCTGATGACATTAATCTGAATAAAGTCATAATCGTAGTCAGAAATCAAATTAAGACATGTGGAGTAGTCTCAGAAATGCCTAAAATATACAGAAATACACTGAGAGACATGTTAAATGAGCTAAACTTTCTATTAAATCGAAGCAACAGTCCAATAATTTGCACACATACATTAATATGTTGGGGGAAAATATTAAATCAAGTCTGAACAAACAGGAAAAATCAAGAGAAACATAAAAAAATGACCATTTAGTTGAAATCTTCTAATTTATATATATATATATATATGTTATCTTTCTATTCCTAAAGATGTTTGGTGACCAAACTCATATTTGAACCCTGTTTAATAAAGCTGTTTGTTTAATAGAATAACATATGGTCTATCACAGCTGTTTTCATTCTGTCTATCACAGCAAGAAGGTCGCTGGTTCGAGTCCCAGCTGGGTCAGTTGGCGTTTCTGTGTGGAGTTTGCATGTTCTCCCAGTGTTGGTGTGGGTTTCCTCCGGGTGCTCCGGTTTCCCCCACAAGTCCAAACACATGCGCTATAGGGGGATTGATGAACTAAATTGGTCGTAGTGTATGAGTGTGTGTGTGTGTGTGTGTGAGAGAATGAGTGTGTATGGGTGTTTCCCAGTACTGGGTTGCAGCTGGAAGGGCATCCACTGCATAAAACATATGCTGGAATAGTTGGCGGTTCATTCCTCTGTGGCGACCTCTGATAAAAAAGGGACTCAGCCTTTCATTTATACTGAGAACTGTGTATACAGCAATATATTATATTATAATATGTTATAATGAACTGTAATTATTACTGGAAAGTATTTATTTTGTGATTGAGATAAAGCAAAAATGTGACAATATAATACATTACAATTGTATTTACATCTTTGTTATTTCAATTTAACCCTAAAACGGCCCAGGAAAAAAAATTACAGTTAGGTTCCTTGGGGTCCTCCTGACCCCAAACATATACAGACCAATGGCATAGGGAAATATACATGATAAACTATATATTAGTTCTTACATTGCCTTCTCAAATTTGCAGTGTTTGTGTGGATATTTTTTATATTTTAAAAAAATAATTAATTTACTTTGCAAAACAAACAACTACGCCACAATATGGCTTATAAAAAATGTTGTTTTACTTTAAAAAATCACAACAATTCTGACTTAAATTTATTATAAAAGGTTTCTAGATATTGGTTCATATTTTAGGAATAAAATACTGCCAGGTTAGAGAAAAAAAAGTTTAGATTTACTGTTATAAAAAGAAATTGCGATTTTGACACATATCCAGCAGGGGTCCCCATAGACACCCATTCATTTCAGCTTATATTTCTTGATGCTTCAGAATACTTTTCCTTACAAACTGAGGTGAATTGGGGCACATGTTGATTTAATTAGTAACAGATTATTCCAGATAAAACATTCATTCATTTTCCTTCAGCTTAGTCCCTTATTTATCAGAGGTCGCCACAGTGGAATGAACCGCCAACCACTTTAGCATATGTTTTACACAGCGGATGCCTTTCCAGCCCCAACCGTGTAATGGGAAACACCCATACACACTCATTCACACACACATACACTCAGTTTAGTTGATCAGTTCCCCTATAGCGCATGTGTTTGGACTGTGGGGGAAACCAGAGCACCCAGAGGAAACCCACGCCAACACTGCGAGAACATGCAAACTCCACACAGAAACACCAACTGGCTCAGCCGGGACTTGAACCAGCGACCTTCTTACTGTGTGGTGATCGTGCTAACCACTGCGTCACCGTGACACCCTATATATATATATATATGATGATCTAATGTTGCTTATAGCACAGCTGTAGTTTCACCTGGAGCACAGTCAAGCTCTATATTAATATATATCCCAAGTTTCACAGAATAAAGGTGAAGGAACACTCTCAAGCCGATCTGAGAAATAATAAACCAGTAATCCAGCTCTCTGGCAGATCCAGAATCCTTCATAAAACAGCTTAGTTATGAGATTGAAAGCATCTGCACATAAGGAGCTTGTTTTTAACCAGAGCAAACATCGAGTCAGGACAGAGGATGCCAGGGAAGAAGAGAAGGAGGTGGGAGTGAAGGTCAGGCCTTGGGGGTCGATTCAATTTCTGAGCAGGGCATGAACTGAATTTGAGGACCGAATTTAATCTGCTTCCTGTAAGACCTGAACACAGAAATGCAAGTTTTCTGGTTTTCTTTAGTCAAAAGGTAGTTCACAAGCTCAATGCAAACCTCATCTGTGCTACGAAAATGTCAGCTTTGTGTTTTAGACTGTTTGTCTCCATCTAGTGTCTGAATAATGCGCAGGTTAGTGTATACTCCATCAGCTGTTTCTGTCAGCTTTGTGTTTTTGACTGTTTGGCGCCATCTAGTGTCTGAATAATGCGCAGGTTAGTGTATACTCCATCAGCTGTTTCTGTCAGCTTTGTGTTTTTGACTGTTTGTCTCCATCTAGTGTCTGAATAATGTGCAGGTTAGTGTATACTCCATCAGCTGTTTCTGTCAGCTTTGTGTTTTTGACTGTTTAGCGCCATCTAGTGTCTGAATAATGCGCAGGTTAGTTTATATAGATTTTTAAAAAATGTAAATTAGATTGTTTTACAAGCACATACATGTTTTTTTTTTTTAAATCTAATATTAGTTTTGGTAAAATCATGCATTCATTTTCCATATTAATTTAAATATATGTAAATGGAACACATAGGGCCTTTATTTCCTTTAAAACATTATTAACAATATCCATATTCTCATCTACTAAAACATAAAACCCCTTACGATAGCTAACACGTAGTCTAATTTCATATATAAGTCCGATTTGCTTGTTTTAAGGAAAACTTATTTATGACTCATTATTTCTGAAAATGAGTCTGTGCAGTGTAGCTAATAAAAACAGCCTTTAATTCTATACCGTAAGGAATATCGTTATCTCAATATCACATATTTCCCCAGTATTGTGCAGCCCTAGCGAGTGCCCTTTATATGCGGAGACCTGCTGCCGTTGCCATGGTGACACAGAGGGGAGAGAAACAGCAAACCTGCAGTGAGAGCCTGGTGCCTGTTTCATCTGTGCCAGCGGTGTGTGTGTGTGTGTCCGCAGCATCACACCTTAGGGTCTGAATTAAGAGCTGTTCTGTGCTGGTTACGGCACGGTGAGAGCCCTCCGCCTGGGATGCATTTTTACTGCTGTGTGTGTGTGCGGGAGCATGAGCAGGTAAATTAGGGCTAGAACTCCTTAATACCTGAATATAAATTAAATAAGATTGCGGGGTATGTTTACACAAGAATGGTCGTCTGTAAGCTAGGGCTCCTCGAGCATGGGAACAATCATAAGCATTATTATTTTGGTCACAGTTGTAATCATGAGTATTAAAAATGATTATCAGTGGGCCAGATGACCAAAACATGTGTATATTTACACTGCGAAGGAGGCTTTTCTTACTTTATTGTCTTATCTGTGGTCAAAATGACTAAAAATACCTAAATCAAAAAAGCATTTTCTAGACAAACACAACATATTGTCTTATTTTCAGAAATAATGATACAGTTATGAAATAGTTTGATGACAAGCAGGAAATGTTCATGAGCCAATGCCATCACCACATTGAAACGGTCTATAATTCAAGAGTTTACACTGAGCTGATGATTGATTATAAGCTTGTTTGGCATCATGTCCCTGGAGAGAGCCCTGAGCTCATCAGATCCTCGAGCCCGGGGCTCCCTCCCGTTTTCAAGGTGAGAGGGGAGTTTGAGCTCAGGTGGATCTGGAGAACTCCTCTGCTGTAGTAGCTAATGAACAGACAGTCATCGCTCTTAGGAGATAACTAGTTACTAGGAGCACGTCTATGATGGCGATTTGGATTAGTCAATTAACTTAAGATGCATGTTTTTGGACGGTGAGAGGAAACCGGGGAACCCGGGGGAAACCCACGTGAGCACGGGGAGAAAGTGCAAACTCCACACAGAAACGTCTGCTGGTTTGGTAAAGCCTAAAAGCAGAGACATTCTTGCTGTGAGGCAACCACTGGGCCACCCATCTAGGAAGGAGGAGGAGTAGGGGTGGATGGGGGGTTTCTTCAAAACGAAGATAGCGGTGGTACGTAACCCAGGGTATTTGTAGTAGCTTAGGAGTCGTCTGATTGGTGCATTGAGAATTGGATAATGCGGATCCAGCCGCTAGCAATCATAAGCACGTGATCCTCTCGAAATTAGTTTATAAATAATCTTCACATATTTATTGCTTACTTTATTTCCACTTATTTTAAATGTCTTTCTGTCCCTTTGTGTCGATATGTATGTACAGTATGTACCATAAGCCCCTGCAAATCACAACAATAGTGAAACCTTCTGCACATTTGGCAAATAAATCTCTGGTTCTGATTATTTTTATATATCGACATTTATGTTGCTTTACATTAGAGAGTTCTAGAGGCAGAGCATCAAAATACATCATCAAAAACAATGGCGGCTCCCATGGTCCAATAGGCAGATTGATTTTGAATAATGTAAATATGTCATTTTTTCTACATATTTCACAAAGAGGTATAGCTTACATTATATTACACCAAACAAGTCATGAAAGTGAAAGTGAAGAGCGGGGGGCGGGGTTTTTAGCAAATGAAATTAAAGAGCTGGGGGTGGGGGGTTCGTGTAGGAAAGTTACGAACAGGGGGGCAGATGTTTCGCGGACGAAATTGATGAGCGGGTGGCAGGGTTTTTTAGCTAATTATATTAAAGAGCGGGGGGTGGGGGGTTCGCCGACAAAAGTTACGAACAGGGGGGCAGGTTTTTCGCAGACGAAAGTGAAGAGCAGGGGGCGGGGTTTTTAGCAAATGAAATTAAAGAGCGGGGGCCTGATGGTTCGCGGATGAATGGTACGATCAGGGGTGCAGGTGTTTCGTAAACAAAAGTGAAGAGGGGGGGGTTAGGCAAATAAAATTAATGAGACGGACAGGTGGCGGGGGTTTCGCAGGCGAAATTAAACAGTTGGGGTGGGTATGGTGCAGGTTGCAGACGAAACTAAAGATGGTTGTAGAGTCGCGAAAGAAAGTACAGAGCTGTGTGTGGAGGGGGATTGGTAAAATGAGGTGCCGGATCACATTGTAGAGGAGCTGGCTCCGGATCTGGTTAGTTCTGGCACAAATTAAGCCCTGCATCTACAGAATTTGTAATGTAGTCAAATGTGTTAGCGCTTTTGCCTTTGGATGTCTCTGGGACAAAGCAGCTGCATGAATGCTCAAGCTTTAAATAAACGTGAAACCATCAACTAAAGCCCGACCCCTCCTATATTTACAGATACAAGCGCATCCGTTTAGAGCTCACTTCTGGTTGATGATGTCAGAGTTTACTGGTATTTTACAATGGATGTGTGAATGGTCTTTTCCAGAAATATTCCAGAACGTCCTTCCCTGTGCGGACAGCACTTTCTTGAATTTACCAGTAAAGTCGTTCTGGTAATTTTCCAGATATTTACTGGAATCACTGTGGGAAAGAGGCTAATATCTTCAGCAGCTCAAACACCCTAATGGCTAATGGACAGACGGCTGCTTCTCACTCAGGGCTGCTGTTTATGCTAATGAGGGAGAGATGGGCACTAGTGGGCAGGGCTTTCCTCCTCTGATGAAACATACACAGGGAGAATGTCAATCAAAGAGTTTCATTCATCAAGTCTGATTAGAACAAACACAATTAATTCATGTTGAGCATCAGAGGCTGGAGATACACACACTAAACCCCTTATAAGAGTGATGTTTGCACTATAGGTGCCCTTTAATCTGCTCGCTGGCGTACTCTACAGAAACATAAATGGCGGCTGCTGATGCGGCACAATAACATCTCTCAGTTTTCGAATGCAGAGAACGACAGCCTCCGCTACCGTGGCAACAAGCATCAAGCCTGTATGTGTGTGCGCATGTAACCCAGCACAGAGCATCAGGGGAGCAGCGACTCGACATTAAAAAGAGAGAGCGGCTATAAATTGGGGCACAGGAGCTGATTGATATTCCTGGGCAGGTCTGTGTGTGCAGGAGAGGGCGTCAGCAGAGCAAGATTTTACTACAATATCCAGCTGCAGACCCACACGTTTCAGACCACACTAGATTCAGACCTCCAAGCCTCAAATAGATTGATAGAGAAATGTTCGATAAGAGCTGCTTTTTCGAGGAAACAGCTGTGATTATGAGGTTAGCACCGATGGAAACCCGATGGCTCCTCCATGACATTGGGGTACAAGTGAGACAAGTGTCTCTATAGCAAAGAACTGCAAATAAGCAGATATTATAGGCCTAAGTACTATCGTAATCTATCAATAAACACACACCTTGTTCTCTCACTCTGCACAGCTGTGGTTCGCTCATCAAATGAAAAACAAAAGACGGTAAGGAGCCGAATTCTTCCGCTGTTTTCATATTAAATTTAAAGCGGACTGAGATGATAATTTAGTGTACAGTTCATGAGCTAATCGCAGAAGTTTAAGGGGGGCTACAGCAGAAAATAGGCCTAGCAATGCCCATGACATTCACCCTTCTCTCAGTTCAACAGTTCCTCCGTATAATCAGCACTTGTTGTGTGTATTGCCTCTTCATGCTGAATCGCTGAATGCCTCCTCAATTGTAAGTCGCTATGGATGAAAGCATGTGCTGAATGACTAAATGTAAATGTAGACATTCATATAACCCAGTTGGTTAGACTCTATCATGTGCAATACCTTTAGCCCTTGATTTATTCGTATTGTTTAGCCTCTAAATTCTTTTCTCCACTTTCTGTTTAAGGGTGAGCAGATGTTTTCAGCACATTTCTAATCATAATAGAGTTAATAACTCATCTCTAATAACTGATTTCATGATGACAGCACATAATATTAGACTAGATATTCTTCAAGACACTAGTATTCAGCTTACAGTGACATCTAAAGGCTTAACTAGGGTAATTAGGGTAAAGTTAGTGTAATTAGGCAAGTCATTGTATAACAGTGGTTTATTCTGGAGACAATCCAACACTAATATTGCTGAAGGGGCTAATAATATTGAGCTTAAAATGGCTTTAAAACTATTAAAAACTGCTTTTATTCTAGCCAAAATAAAACAAATAAGACTTTCTCCAGAAGAACAAATATTAGAGGAAATACTGTGAGAAATTCCTGAATCTGTTCAACATCATTTGGTAATCATTTTGATTTGAACTGTATATATGCATCGTCATATTGCGTGTGGCGGTGTCTGCTGGCAGTGTTTGCATTAGTTTCTGCATCTGCATCTGCTCCACGCCCTAGCTGCAGCCCTGATCCTCCAGTGTGTGTGATGTTAAGCTGCTTTCTTTTCTTTCTTTTTTTTCTCAGGCACGGCTGTTTGCGCCTTCTGGTGAGAGACTGAGCAGGCCGACGGCATCATTTGCTTTCACGCTTTGGTGTGCGGATGCTCTGAGCTGTCAGTGTGTGTGTGTGTGTGTGTGTGTGTGTGTGTGTGCAGACACAAGTCAAATTGCCCAGTACAGGTGAATACACTGCAAAAATGCTTTCCTTACTTAGATTTGTTGTCTTGTTTCTAGTTCAAATATCTAAAACTTCTTAAATCAAGAAGCTTTTGCTAGGCAAGCACAACATATTGTGTTGTTTTCAGAAATAATATAAACTTCAGCCAGTTTAGTTCATCAATTCCCCTATAGCGCATGTGTTTGGACTGTGGAGGAAACCTACGTCAACACGGGGAGAACATGCAAACTCCACACAGAAACACCAACTGACCCAGCTGAGGCTCGAACCAGAGACTTTCTTGCTGTGAGGCAACAGTGCTAACCACTGAGCCACCGTGCTGCCCTCAAATATATTCAAATATAGAGCCAAACCCACACGATTAGCGTGGTTAGCGTGGGTTTGCTCCGGGTGATCTGATTTCCCCCACAGTCCAAACTATACCTGTCAACCCTCCCATTTTCCTCGGGATTCTCCCGTATTTTACAGTTCTATCCCGATATCATCCCATAAAGGTATTTCTCACGTATTTCTCCTATATTTTCCGTCTTTCTCTGAATAGTGCCAAATAAACATTAAAGAGCCGAGACTCCCTATACACAACCCATACCGCCGAACCACCAGGGGCCGCCCCTCGCTCTTAAATGTGAGTCTGTTCTGTGCTTTTGCTTTGTTTATGGCGTGATTCCCTTTCCTTTTCATTTCAGGTGCCGTCTCCCCTTCAATTGCAATCCTCAAAACAGTCATATAGCGGTGCGTGACTGTCAGCTGACGTGCTCCATAGTGATCAATAGACGCTGTTTCCCAAACGGATTCTGTACACGCGATTTGAAGCGGAGTCTGGGTTTTAGGTGTGTGTTTGAACAGACATATACACATAATTAACAATAATAATATCTAAAGATGTCCATCATGGTGGGGTTTTATTCAAACACATCTAATTTCGTCCTAAATGAGCATCAAAAGTCAGCAAAGCAATGGAAAGCTTTCATTATAACGTCAGATCTGTGCATTTTTAAAGTGACGCCTGTTATTTAATGAAATGAAATTTAATGAGTTATACAGTGAACAAACGGCTCATGAGACTTGATAGCTTGAATCTACTTCATTATAATGGCTATTAACTTTAATAAGCTGAACTGTTTGCTAATGTATTTGCTGCTAATGTACACTATTTATTTTTTCCTTTGTAAATAATAATAATTAAACACAATACTGACCATTTAACTGTTTATTTACAATGAAACAGATCCAAAATGAACATCTTTAGTAATTCGGGGATTTTTAGCCGGGGCGGGGGGTGTTGGGGGAATCCCTTATTATCTTTGCTGTAGAGACACTTGTATCACTTGTACCCCAATGTCATGGAGGAGTCATCGGGTTTCCATCAGTGCTCACCTCATAATCACAGCTGTTTCCTTGAAAAAGTAGCTCTTATCGAAAATTTCGCTCTTTTAATTTCCAAATTAACTCCCAATATTAAACACGCTTTGTGTCAGTGCATGTGGCATGAACTATACCATACAGTCTCGCACAGGAAGGATTAAAAACAGTGACGGCACCACTTAGTGAATGTACTCATTTAAGCTGAGTCACTGACGGAGATAGAAACATCACGTGTTGTCTTGTATTTAAAAAACTCGTATTTATTATTGTGATTCAGATCAGATGAAATAGGTGAATTAACCTGTAGGTTTAAAATATATATATTTAAATTTGCTGTTAATTAGAAAAGGGGCAGTTTTATTTATTTATTATGGAAATGTACTTGAATATAGAAAGTGTTTTTTACTACGGTAAACAGGTGTGTCGAACCCTACCATCTTAAACATTTTAACTTTTATTAATTTCTTACTATTAAATTACTACACTGAAAAAAAATATTCAAAGATGATTCCTTGGATTTACTCAATTTTTTTACGTTAAGTGGTTGTAAACAATTTATTTGGGCTGAATTAAAACAAACAAATTAAGTTGAACATTATTACATTTAATTTGTTTGTTTAAATTCAACACAAATAAATAGTTTGCAACAGTTTTGCATGCAACACTTTTTTCAGTGTACTTATAAATGTAATATTAAGCTTATATATATATATATATGTGTATATATATGTATATATATATATATATATAAATATATATATAAGTATATATTTATTTTTTTATTTTTTTTACCTCAGGAGCTGAGCCCCCCTAAAATGAAAATCCTAAGATCGCCCCTGGCATATCCCTTATTTTCACTTCCCAATGTTGACAGGTATGGTCCAAACACATGCGCCAATGGGAGTTTTTGTAAGCTAAAGTGTCCATAGTGTATGAGTGTGAATGGAAGTGTGTGGGTGTTTCCCAGTGATGGGTTGCAGCTGGAAGGGCATCCGCTGCGTAAAACATGTGCTGGATAAGTTGGTGGTTCATTCCGCTGTGGCGACCCCAGATCAATAAAGGGAATAAGTCGAAAAGAAAATGAATGAATGAATGAATGAATGAACTAGTGACATTAGGAGTTAAGAAATTCAATCCAGAAATGTAAAAACAAGACAAAAACTCAAGCATTTTTGCAGCGTAGCTTTATAAATATACATACATTTAAGAAAATTCAAGCAATTAAGGACATTAAACACATTATTACCATCTTGTAAAAAGGTTGGGAGTCTGAATGCTCCATTTTCCAAAGCAACACGGACACCGCTGTCCTCTACCCGCTCCAAAAAAAAAAAAGGAGAGCAAAAAAAAAGAGAGATTTTCCCAGTAGGAGGACTTGACCTTCAGTCTATCCCTGCATCCCTTCAGCTTCAGCAGTCACAAACACGGCCCTGTTCAGACCGCAGCTCTTCGCTCAATTACGTTCGCAGGTGATTTGCGTGGTATTGGGAGATTAAAGTTTAATTAGGCTGCGACTGGAGTAATTTGGGTCTGGGTTTAATATAATCAGTGCCCTGATGTCAGGCTGAGATGCAATGCTGCTTTTACTTTCATCAACAAAGAACAAAGAGTCCGGACTCATCCCACAGCCCTCTACTGGCTTGGCTGAGAGCCACACACACATGCACACACACGCACATGCACATGCCTGCTCCTGGACCAGGTCTCAATGATATCGCACTGCAGGAAATGCTTAGAGGTTTTCTTTTGTTTCTGGTACAAATATCTAAAATTCTTAACTTAAGAAGCATTTTTTTTGGATAAGCAACAAATATTGTCTTATTTTCAGAATTAATGAGACAAAATTAATGAGGTTTTTCTTAAAACAGGCTAAATAATCTGACAATGGAGCGTTATGTTGATTGTTTTAAGCCAAAAATGCACTTAATTTTGACTCATTGTTTCTATATGTTGTGCTTGTCTTGAAAATGCTTCTTGATTTAAGAATGTGTAGATATTTGGACTAGAAACGAGACAAAAATGAAGAAAGAAAGCCTTTTTTTGCAGTGTGGAACATGAAATATTTTATTTTTCATTGATATATGTTGCGATATTAAGTGTAATTTCACCAGATGACTTGAATAAATGCATTTAAAAATACATGATCATTTCAGATTGACTGAGATGACTTTGTAAGGCAGTGTATCTGCATAAAAAATAATAAACCAATCAGAAGCATTGAGAAATACTGTAGAGCGAAAATGCAAATAAAATAAACAGTGCTTTACAGTTTTCTGTGAGTCTTCAGGTGCACAAACTGAATAATCAAATGTAAAATAACACCATCGTATATTGAAGTGAAGTGATATATCATATATTTATACAAATATATTGGTTCTTGAATGTGATTGGCTGATAGACATGTGATATTCTGCAATAACAGCACTCGCACAGCCTCCTCACTCTTGTGTATTACTCCGCCCACATAGAGAAACAGCAGATCAATAAACTCACTACAGTTTGACAAATATTGCAGCTGTTGGACAACATCATGTACCTCTGAGGTTATTTTTAGGCGAGAATGTAATTGTTTTGATTGCAACTATGCAGTTTATACATAGTTATATATAATATATATATATATATATATATATATATATATATATATATATATATATATATATATATATATATATATATATATATATATATAAAGTGCTTATTTTAAATATTTATAAGTTTAGAGATTCAGCATGTCTGCGCCCTTCAGCCTGTCATACCATAAGGAGAAAAACTCAGCGTATTCTCTAACTACAGCTGATCAAATCATTATGAAACAGGTGAGTGACACTCTCAGTCGATCTCTCTCTTTTGTATGTTGTAGTGCTGTCTTTATACCACGGTAATCTGCTAGTGTTTGCTTTGCTTTGGCCTTTTCGGGGTTAATTATTGTGTTCTGAGTGCAACCGGGAAATTTCATTGCATGCCGTTCAGCCTTATAATCTTAAAATGTGAGCTAGAGAATCATTCAAACACAAGGTCTACAGTGACATTGGTGAAGTAGCAGCGGTTAGCAGATGTGAATGAACGGCGGAAGAAAGTAGTTCCTCATACGAAAGGATTTTTAGACTCTCCGTGTCTGATTTTCTTTTTTATATACACGATTATGCCGTCAAACTGTTGTATAAACACAATATCACAATCGTAGCACTGCAATATGGCTGTATATCAGCACTGGTGGGACACTAAAGCACTCGGCCTGTGGCCTCTAGCCGACGCACGCCTTCCACCAGAGCTGATATACAGCCAAATCACACTGTTACTCGTGTGATATTAATCATATGTATGTATACCTGTCATTTATATATATATATGTAAATGATAACATTTGGTGGAGTCGTTGCAAAGTAATGCACATTTATATTGCGCATTTATTGTGCAGTGAAATACACCTAAAGTGCTTTACAATTGTGTGAGGGCTTTAAGCGCTTTACTAAAGCGTAACTAAAAATCATATTTTGTTTTTTAACTGTGGCTACTGGTCAACTGTAACCCCAGTGTGATCCTGCATCAAGTTAATGTGTCAAAATTAAGAAAGTGGAGTGGCCTAGTCAAAGTCCTGAACTAAATCCTATTGAGATTCCATAGAACGACCTTAAAAAGGCAGTTCAAAATCTAAAAAATGCTCCAAAGTGACTGAATTACAACAATTCAGCTGAGATGAGTGAGCCAAAATTCCTTCACATCACTGTAATTTGGCTTGTTTGAAGGAAAAACTCCCTCAATTTTGACTCAATATATGCTTGACTAGGAAACGCTTCTTGATTTAAGAAGTTTTAGATATTTGGGCTAGAAACAAGTGTGAATCAGTGATACTGAAACGATATATTGTGCAGGACCAAGAGAGGCAGAAAAGAAAAGCATGAAAGAGAACAGGAAATAAATATGCCAAAATCCACCGCGTCTCTCTTTGTCTTAGACCTTATTCTCAAAGCCGCGGACTCTCCGAGCATCAGAGAAAGCGTTCCTGACAGTGCAATCGAATCAGTGGACACTTTTCAAAGAGCAAATCCTCTCTCCCGCCGCCCACCGCTGAAAAACTCTGTCAAAGAGCATGTTTTTGCGTGGATGTGTGCATAATATGCTGAACACAGAGGCGTGTGGAGGCGCTCGACATTAGGGTCTAAAGGAAGCAAAACAATGCAGGATATTGGAAGACCTTGCAAGCCTTGTCCCAGAGCAAACACAAGCTTTGCTTACTTTGATTTTTTTTGTCTTATTTCTAGTTCAAATATCTCAAAATTCCTAAATATTTTCTAGATTAGCAAAAATATCGTCTTGTTTTTCAGGAATAATGAGTCAAAATTAGATGAGTTTGTTCTTAAAGCAACTGGGGTAAGTGAAGTCTTACGTTAAAAGGAAAAGACTGTACTTTTCTTACCTCATTGTCAGATTATTTAGCTTGTTTTTAAGGTGGAACTCACTTAATTTTGACTCATTATTGCTGAAAAAAGGACAATATTTAATGCTTGTCTAGAAAATGCTTCTTGATTTAAGTATTTTTAGATATTTGGGCTAGAAACAAGTCAAAAAGTCTAAGTTGCAGTGTGAAAAGCGATCCCCCATTCCTTCATCCACCTCTTCCTCTTTTTTCACCATCTCATTCCCATTTTGGCTGCAGTTTTCCCCTTCAGCCCGCTCTGATTTCATCCACACTGTCAGTGGATTGCTGAAAGAGAGGCTTTTAGCGTCAGCCCATCTGGATTGTCAGAGCCAGAAAATTCCCCTGCTCATTCCTCAGGTATCATCAGGACGCTTGATAAGACTGGAGAGAGAGCGAACATCAAACCAAGGGCACCTTTCTGGAGTCACACAAGCTTATATAGCAAATAAAAAGAGATGCACAGCTATTAGGCATGAAAATTATAGTGATAATAGCATATGCAATATACATTTGAAGTCAGAATTATTAACCCCCTTGTATATTTTTCAACCCAATTTCTGTTTAATGGAGAGCAGATGTTTTCAGCACATTTCTAATCATAATAGTGTTAATAACTCATCTCTAATCACTGATTTCATGATGACAGCACATAATATTAGACTAGATATTCTTCAAGACACTAGTATTCAGCTTAAAGTGACATTTAAAGGCTTCACTAGGGTAATTAGGGTAAAGTTAGGGTAATTAGGCAAGTCATTGTATAACAGTGGTTTATTCTGGAGACAATCCAACAGTAATATTGCTGAAGGGGGCTAATAATATTGACCTTAAAATGGTTTTAAAACTATTAAAAACTGCTTTTATTCTAGCTGAAATAAAACAAATAAGACTTTCTCCAGAAGAACAAATATTAGAGGAAATACTGTGAGAAATTCCTGAATCTGGAGCTCAACATCATTTGGGAAATATTTAATTAAAAAAATACAAATAAAATCACAGGAGGGTGAATAATTGTGACATTCATGTGTAATAAATTACATTTATTTTATGCCTTGGTTGTTTATTTGACCAGTCAGATGAGGCCTTACTATCTTTAACCCCACCTCCCCAGTAGCTGCTGTTCTGCTATTGGCTGGAAGCTGAACCCAGAGCTGAAAATAAACACTAGTGGGCGGAGTCGAGATGAGTGATGAAAATGAGAACAGCCAATCAGAATATCTGCATATTACATTTACACTCATTCACAGTGTTTTAAAGGCTCAATGTTTGCACCTCCACACGGTTTTTAAGCTTGAATTAGAATTAATTAAACATGTTTTAGCTGTTTATTTTAATATTATCAAATAAATGAATGATTTAAAAAACCCTACTCATATTAAGTATAATAGCTAATATCAGGGCTTTTCATGTGGGTTGTGGGAGTAAAACACAGTGTTGGATTGCTTGATAGAGTTGTAAATGGTGAAAATCCAGCCTGATCTCACGAAAAAACGTAAGTATTTTACGTTTTGTCAGTTTAGTGGCTAATTCGTACGAGTTCAGTCGTACAAAATTGTACGATTTTAAAAAAGAGGCGTGGCACCTAACCCCACCCCTAATCCCAACCGTCATTGGCGGATGAGCAAATCGTACTAAATTGTACGAATTAGATTGTACGAATTCGTACGAATTAGCCACTAAATCAAAAAGTTACGAATTGCCATGAGATTGTGTTGGAAAATCCTGTACGTCCCCTGAGAAACAATTAGTCTCTGAATTGGGCTCTAAGTAACAAATAAAAAGGCTTTTTTTACTAATATTTTTATGTTGTTTCTAGTCCAAATATCTCAAAATTCTTAAATAAAGAAGCTTTTTCCTGACAAGCAGAAACTATTGTCCTGTTTTCAGAAATAATGAGTCAAAATTAAATGGGTTTATCCTTAAAACAAGCAAAATAATCTGACAATGGTGTTATGCAAAATAATCTAGTTTATCCCTTTGACACAACATTATTTAGCTTGTTTTAAGGGAAAAATTTAAAGCTCGTCTAGAAAATGCTTCTCGTTTTAAGAGTTTTTAGACATTTGGACTAGAAACAAGAGAAAAAAACCCATCTTATTCAATTGATTCCAAACTTTTATGAGTCTCTTATGTCTGTTGTACACCAAAGAAGATATTTTGGAGAATGCTGAAAACTGGTATCCACTGACTTCCATGTTTTTGCTTGTCTAGAAAATGGTTCTGGATTTAAGAATCATTTTATTTCGCAGTGTAGAGTCTTGATATGTGATTTGCACAGAAATAGGGCTGCACAATGTACTGTTTCAGCATCAATTTCGCAATGTGTGTGTCCACAATAGTCACATCGCAAGATATGCAATGTTGAGTTATAGATGACCAGAATCCACAGGTCAACACACAGCACAATTGTGGAGACACTGCAGAATTGAACCATAATAGATTGAAAGTTTTTCATCTGGATGTGTTTTTAAAGCCTGTTGACTGTGAGCTTTTTAAAGAGTTTAAATTTTCAACCCAGGCTCATTATTGATATGTACCCCTGTATACATTTCTGGAGAACGTGAAATAGGTCTCAGGAGGTATGTTTTTTGGCAGTTTTTGTTTTTCGCGAATCCGCCGCTGTGTACGCTTTTTCAGATCTCAAATTTCTCTCGCGAGTGCCATTCGCGCCTGCTGTTCTCGCGTAAATCCACCAGAGGCCGCTGTCGACTGACCGAGCGACTGATCCACCCAACCACCCCCTTTCCCTAAACCCAACCAATAGTGTTTTCAAAAGTAATCTAGAAAATAAAAGCCCTCGCGGCCGCCTGATTTTTACCACGTTTTCAGAACTTACCATGTTCTCACCCCGATGTTTAATTGCTTTTTTTTTGCCTTTTGTTTTTGTCTTACCCACTTTCTGGAACTGTTAATTGCTGGACTCGAACCTTATCATTGCATTCAACTCCTCTCTATGTCTCAAGTCTGCCGACATACGTGGTGAGCCACTGGGCAAACTGGCATTGCGGAAATGCAGCCATATGTACCTCTGGCTATATAATTCATGCTCTCCTGAAATGTATACAGAGGTACGCATCCACTAATTTTAGAGAGTTTAAAGCATTTAAAGAAGTTTAATGAAGATTAATTTATTTATATTAATAAGTTATTTCACATTTATTACATTACTGTACACGATTACTGTTAGACTCTCCCAAGAAAACCATAAAGCACTGTTGATTACACTTTAATATTAGCTCCATTGTGTTTATTTATGACTGTAGTTGGTTTATTATGTCCATATAATAAAGTACATTCAATATATTTATATTTCACTCCCCTACCAAATCATCCCAACCAATCTAAAGTAAAGACTTTACACAAGATGACTTAAATAGCTCTATGTGTAATCGTATTTATATCACAATATATAGTGCAAAGAAAAAAAATAATGCAATGGCAAATGTTTCCAATATGGTGCAGCCCTACACAGAAACGGTGTCTAGATATGCCGCTGACTGAGTTGTTTAAATCGCAGCCTTTGTCTGGCAGCTCCTGAAAGCACAGTGTCGTCTCAAGGTCAGTACCAGCGTGTGTTTCCCGCTTCAGGGTAGAAAGGTTAATCTGTAGTTAAGGTGGAGCCGAAATAGGACAGAGCCAGGGTGCGGTGCAGAGATATGAGTCTGAAAGAGAAGATGCGTGAAGGGAGAGCCAGATATCAGCTGGGAGAGAGCGACACTGCCACCGTTTCACTTCATCAATTAGCCAAAGCTGAAGAACGGAGCAAAAATAATAACTCGTTTTAATCGAGTAGTCCATTTTTGAGTGAAGCATGAGCTGATGTAAAATACCTGCATGGGAAATTAGAAAAGCGATGTTTTTATTAGCTTTAATATGCTTAATTGTTAAAACAAAGGGTAACACTTTACAATAAGGCCAACCCAGGCTCATTATGGATACATACCCCTGTATACATTTCTGGAGAGTGCGAAATACGTCCCAGGACGTACGCTTTTTTGCAGGTTATGTTTTCGCCAATCCACCAGAGGTGTGTATGATTTTTCAGATCTCAAATTTCTCTCACGAGTGCCATTCGTGCCTGTTGTTCTCGCGTAAATCCACCAGAGGCTGCTGTTGACTGACCGACCGAAACCCTCACCCACGCCTTCCCTAAACCCTCACCTGATTTTCACCACCTTTTCAGATCTTCCCACGTTCTCACTCTGGTTTTTACTTGGTTATTTTACTTTTTGCCTTTTGTTTTACCTGCTTTCTAGAACCGTTCTTCACTGGACTTGAACCCCATCATCATAGTCAACTCCTCTCTGCATCTCAAGTTCACCGATGTATGAAGTGAGCCACTGCGCAAACTAGTAACAGGAGGAAAGCCTCCACACGGAGGTAAGAGGTCAGCTGGGAGCGTGAAAAGAAACAGAAACTGACGATGCCATCATACCACCCTGTGGCGTTCGTTTTAAAGAAAATTGTCTGGCTGCATAATTCGTGCTCTCCAGAAATGTATACGGGTATATATTAACAATGAGCATGTGTTCCCTTATTGAGTTTCTATTTCTGCATCGTCATGACTATGCTCGCCTCAGGTACTGATTATGGGCTTTATTCAGTGTTAAATGCTCCCAATGTGAGTTTAAAGACCGTTTTACGTCACATTTAATGCCGGATATAAAGCTAAAGCAGATAGTTTACATCGACTCTTGAAAATGAAGTAACTAGCAGCAACTTTTGAAAATTAGCATTAGAACTGTGACCAGAAAAGCGAAAAGTGGAGTGTCTGACAGGAAGAAAAATAAATGACTGTGCCTTTATTGAGTTTCTATTACTGCAACGTCACGACTGTGCTCGCCTCAGGTACTGATTATGGGCTTTATTCAGTGTTAAATGCTCCCAATGTGAGTTCAAAGACCGTTTTACGTCACATTTATCGTCATACTGAAAGCTAAAGCAGATAGTTTACCTCGGATCTTGAAAATAAAATAACTAGCAGACACCTTGAAAATTAGCATTAGAACTGTGACCAAAGTAGTTTAAAGTGGCGTGCCTCACAGGGAAAAATAAATGCCCCTATTGAGTTTCTATTTCTGCAACGTCGCAACTATGATAGCCTCAGGTACTGATTATGGGCTTCGTTCAGTGTTAAATGCTCCCAATGTGAGTTCAAAGACCATTTTACGTCACATTTATCGTCATACTGAAAGCCAAAGCAGATATTTTACCTCAGATCTTGAAAATAAAATAACTAGCAGACACTTTAAAAATTAGCATTAGAACTGTGAGCGAAAAAACGAAAAGTGGCGTGCCTCACAGGGAAAAATAAATGAGTGTGCCTTTATTGAGTTTCTATTTCTGCATCGTCACGACTATGATAGCCTCAGGTACTGATTATGGGCTTTGTTCAGTGTCAAATGCTCCCAATGTGAGTTTGAAGACAATTTTAAGTCACATTTATTTCCATACTGAAAGCTAAAGCAGATAGGTCACCTCAGATCTTGAATATAAAGTAACTAGCAAACACTTTAAAATTAGCATTAGAACTGTGAGCGAAAAAGCAGAAAGTGGCGTGCCTCACAGGGAGAAATAAATGACTGTGCCTTTATTGAACGCAGCACGGCATATAGCATTTCAGGCCAGTAATGTCACTGTGTGCCTTTGTAGCAGTGTTATTGATGAAGTCTGTCTCAAAGAAAACAATCCCTCGACACGCCAGCATTTGAGACTTCTCTTTCCGTCTGAAAGATCAATGTAAGCGATCTTCGGGACGGAAAGTGCATTGGGAGAACCAAATGCGGCGAGTGTGTGTGAGCTAAGGGTGTGGAGTGTGTGTGGTCAAAATCAGAGATAAGTCAGAATTATTCGCCCTCCTGTGAATTTTTTATATATTTCCCAGATGATGTTGAACAGATTCAGGAATTTCTCACAGTATTTCCTCTAATATTTATTCTTCTGGAGAAAGTCTTATTTATTTTATTTCAGCTAGAATAAAAGCAGTTTTTAATTGTTTTAAAGCCATTTTAAGGTCAATATTATTAGCCCCTTCAGCAATATTAGTGTTGGATTGTCTCCTGAATAAACCACTGTTATACAATGACTTGCCTAATTACCCTAACTTTACCCTAATTACCCTAGTGAAGCCTTTAAATGTCACTTTAAGCTGAATACTAGTGTCTTGAAGAATATCTAGTCTAATATTATGTGCTGTCATCATGAAATCAGTTATTAGAGATGAGTTATTAACACTGTTATGATCAGAAATGTGTTGAAAATAATCTAAGATCACACATAGCAAAATTTCTCTGGCCCAGCTCTGGTCCACACAATCAGCATTTGCTTGGCCCACATGCCGCAGTGATTCACGCTACATGACTGGACCAAGTCAGCCTTCCAGATTAGCGTCAAACATGGACCATATCTGGGCCGAGTGTCAGTCAAGCTAATAACTAAACGGGCCTGATCTGGGCCGGATGTGTTGGTGTGTCCCGACTGCAATGAAATTGATAAACCCATGAGGCATTGGGCTTTGGACATGTTATTGGCGTGTTTTTTCTCGAAGTGACCTGATTGGTAGAATGAGAATTAATTTAGATTTAAATGTGGGTCAAATGTACGTGACCCACACATCAATTTTTAACATCTGGACCAAATACTACAGTTGATATCTGGCCAATGTCTTGTGTGCCACCTCTGCCAAACTTGCTGTGTGCTAGTGCTGGATGAATGCCAGCTTTATGCCAAATCTGGGCCAGAATTCTGGGATGTAGTAAAGTAGGGATTTCATTCAGAAAGACGTGGAAAAGGAGGAGAGTTATTACAACCTAACAGACTCCTCCTCCTCCTCACCATTTCTGTTTGTTGTCATAGCAATGTCAAAACTGACAGCTGGAGGGGGCGTGGTTAAGTATGTTAGCCACGCCCAATACCTCAGACAGACCTAATCTAAGCATTCAACCAAAAACAAACAGGAAGTGCATTTTCAGATTTACATTCAAGATTACAGGAGCACACTATTATTTTTGTTCTTAATGACATGCAGAGATGAACTGTTCACCGCGAAACTAGCAATGCGAGCTGACAACATCAATATGGCTAGATTTGGAAGGGTATATGAAGCGATTTCAGACACAGCCTGTCGTGATGTGAGGTTACTCTTTGTCATGTTTCTCAGCCCTAACAGCAGCTCCAGCGATCATCGGCGGCGCACAACTGCAGCAGGATTTCCATTCACCCGTGCGTTCAAGTGCACTCCGTAGTGTGCGTCATGAATAACCGATTGGAAGCCCCCTCCTCCTCCTCCTTCTCCCCTGCCTGTCTGTTTGCATTGGGATGCTTGATTTGCATACATATGAGGTGAAAGAAAGGACTGGTGCGCAAAAGTGATATGCATTCCTCCATTGAGAATACACGGACACTGCAAAAAATGAGGTTGTGTCTTGTTTCTAGTCCAAATATACAAACATTCTGAAATCAAGAAGCATTTTCTAGACAAGCAACACATGTTGTGTTGTTTTCAGAAATAATGTGGCAAAATTAAATGATTTTTCATTAAAACAAGCTAAATAATCCACCAATGAGGTGAGCAGATTCCCGTTTTCACTTTAAAATCTCCTGCTTCCCCCAATAGCAGATTATTTAGCTTGTCTTAATAAAAATCTCACTTAATTTTGACTCATTATTGCTGAAAACAACACAACATGTGTTACTTGTCTAGAAAATGCTTCTTGATTTAAGAATTTTTAGATATTTGGACTAGAAACAAGACACAAAGCTTCTTGATCGGTTGTCACAGGAGTCTCCGTCTATCTCTCT
This sequence comes from Danio aesculapii, assembly GCF_903798145.1. NCBI lineage: Eukaryota > Metazoa > Chordata > Actinopteri > Cypriniformes > Danionidae > Danio > Danio aesculapii. The sequence continues at coordinate 62,050,328 of NC_079437.1, read as the reverse complement.
GACCACAGCTGAACACCTCGGATGAGACCTCCATTAAAATTCTCTCTTTCTCGCTTCTGTCTGCATGAAAGAAAGGTGGTGACAGTGAAGGGAGAGAGGGAGCGCCGGGCTGACAGCATGCGTGTGTGTGTGTGTGTGTGTGTGTGTGGTGGCTCTCCAATGCAATCCCTCAGTTCAAACGCATTGATTCGCTCTGAAGCTGCAGCTTCTCCCCTACAGACGCGGCCACTACACCTACACACTGCAATAAATGCCTTCCTTAGATTTTTTGTCTTGTTTCTAAATCATTTTATAGACAAGCAAAAGGAAATAGTGCATGTGCATTGTGGGATTGATTGAGTGCACTTTATATCGTCCATTATGGATTCACTAGAAATGGCTGCTCCATAAAATTAGTGCACTATTAAGGGTATAGGGGGCGATTTCAGAAAACAAATGTTTTTTAATTTAGATTTTGTGTCTTGTTTCTAGTCCAAATATATTAAAAAAATACAAATAATCTTAAATCAAGATGCAATTTTCCAGACAATTTCAAATATTGCCAAACTTGTAGACATATTGTCTTGTTTTAATTAATAATGAGCCAAAATGAGGTGAGTTTTTCCTTAAAACAAGCTAAATAATCCGCCAGTGGGGTCAGCAGAATAATCTTATTTTCCTTTTGACAACATTATGTTTCTTACCCCATTGGCAGATGATTTTAAAAGAAAAACTAATTATGGCTCATTATTAAGTAAAACAAGGCTATATGTTGTGCTTGTCGAGAAAATGCTTCTTGATTTAAGAGTTTTTAGATTTTTGGACTAGAAACAAGACAAAAATGAAGTAAGAAAAGGCTTTTTTTTGGGGTAATGCAGCAGGAATACGTCCCCTCCCCCAGCTCAGACATGCACACTGGTTGGTCTGCATGAAAACAAATGGGTATCAGCGCTGAAATCATGTCAAAATGCTTTGGGCTGTTGGGCTGTTGGAATTCTTGATTCTGATTGGAAGGTGGAAGGTGTGCACTAAAATCGTTTAATGCGCAGGTAGTTCCGGTCAGTTTTGATCACAAACACAATCATTAGTAGTTACTCGACGGAGCCTTCACACTGAAAACAACAGAGAAAACCAGCAACAATCAAGCATGCATGATTATATGCTGTCATGGCTCTGCAATCTAAAAATGTGATTATAATGGAAGTCAATGAGGGCAAAAACAGCCCCCAACATAACCAAAGGGGAGTCAGTTTGAATAATACACAAGGGTTAAATCAACAGTGATAATCTTTAAATCATTCAATCATTTTCCTTCAGCTTAGTCTCCATTTTAGAGGTCGCTATTCCAGTATATGTTTCACCAAGTGAATGCCCTTCCAGCTGCAACCCAGTACTGGGAAACACCCATACACATTCATACACTACAGCCTATTTAGTTGATCAATTCCCCTATAGCGTATGTGTTTGGACTGTGGGGGAAACCGGAGCACCTGGAGGAAACCCATGCCAACACGGGGAGAACATGCAAACTCCACACAGAAACGCTGCCTTCTTGCTGTGAGGCCACAGTGTTGACCAGTGAGCCACCCCTGCTGAATTATCTTATTTACATATTCATTGGCACTAATGCAAGTACTCAGGAATCTCAGCAGCACTGTGCCAGTGCTGTTAATGCCCCTGCTATAGCTAGTCTGCAACACAAAGTTCGGGCTTCATTTGCTGCAAGGCTCCCCTGTCTACCGTAACGTCCAACGTTCTCTCCTCTTCGACAATTACACACGGAGAGGTGCATGCAGTGTTGTTTAATCTTAAATAATCTCACTTCTCCCAGTTTCACCCGCCGATCTGTCCACTGCCCCCTCAAACCCGCTTGATCCATTATCATTCTTTCTTCTGGTTTAGTATTTACAAATTAAAGTGGACATGGAGTGGAAGATGAGATTCTTCTTTTTTCTCATGTCATGATATGCATTAGATTGAAATGGTCCTGAACAGAATGTTGGGTTGATGCATGATTTTGTCCTTTGCGAATTGATTGAATTGTTGTAAGGTGGGTGTTGCTAACTAAATGGAGGAAAACTCACCAATGGATGAAAGCAGGCTAGAAATTAGACATGCTCTGATAGCTCCACCCTAAATGACTGATAGCTCCAACTTAATGACTGATAGCCCCACCCTAAATGACTGATAGCTCCACCCTAAATGACTGATAGCTTCAACTTAATGACTGATAGCCCCACCCTAAATGACTGATAGCTCCACCCATAATAACTGATAGCTCCACCCATAATAACTGATAGCTCCACCCTAAATTAGTTATAGCCCTCCAAAATGACTGATAGCTCCACCCTAAATGACTGATAGCTTCACCCTAAATGACTGCTAGCTCCACCCTAAACGACTGATAGCTCCACCCTAAATGACTGATAGCTCCACCCTAAAGTACTCATAGCTCCACACTAAATGACTGATAGCTCCACCCTAAACGACTGATAGCTCCACCCTAAAGTACTCTTAGCTCCACACTAAATGACTGATAGCTCCACCCTAAACGACTGATAGCTCCACCCTAAAGTACTCATAGCTCCACACTAAATGACTGATAGCCCCGACCTAAAAGACTGATAGCTCCACCCTAAACGACTGATAGACCTGCCCTAAACGACTGATAGCTCCACCCTAAAAGTATTCATAGCTCCACCCTAAATGACTGACAGACCCATCCTAAATGACTTATAGCTCCACCCTATCCATCCTGCCTTCAATTTTGCCTACTTGTCTAAAATATATCCTGATGAAGTGTTAAGTTAATAGTTTGTAGTTTGAAGAACCTACTACTTACAAAGAGATTATGTCATCTGTGCACAGAAAAAGCTCCTGATGTCATGCGCTCCAGTACCAAGACCACTAATGCAGAGTTTTTCTAGTAACAAAATTATTCTCAAAGAAAAAACAAAGATATTAAGCGTATCCCTTTCGCTAATTATTTAGCTTTGTTTTACAGAAAAAAACACTTAATTTTAACTTATTTCTGAAAACAATACAATATGTTTTTTTTGTCTAAAAAATGCTTCTTGATTTAAGAATTTCAAGACAAAAACACCTGGAAAAAAGCACCTGATGTCATGCGCTCCGGCACCAAGACCATTGACACAGTGATTGCCTGGTAATAAAAATGGCGTAAGCAAAATATTCTTATTCTCAAAGCAAAAACAAAGATATTTAGCGTACCCCATTTACTTGTTTTAAAGAAAAACTCACTTAATTAAAAAATATTTCTGAAAACAAGATCATTTTTTCTGCTTGTCTAGAAAATGCTTCTTGATTTAAGAATCTTGAGATATTTGGACTAGAAACAAGACACATACTATAATTTTTTTTGCAGTGTAAGGCACATGGTTGGTGGGTGGCGGTTTACCCCACCCTAAATGATTGATAGCTCCACTCTAACGGACTAATAGCTCCTCCCTAAATGACTGATAGCCCCGTCCTGAATGACTAATAGCTCCACCTGTCCATTCTGCCTTCAATGTTGCCTACTTGCCTAAATATATATTAATGAAAGGTTAAATTAATAGTTTGTAGAAATTCGCAGTATTCACAAAACAGGATGACCTACTACTTACAGAAATTCTGTCAGCTGTGTGCAGAAACAGCACCCGACGTCATGCACTCCAGCACCAAGACCATTAATACAGTGGTTGCCAGGCAACAAAAAGTGGAAACAAAAATGGATGAACAAAATATTGAAAACATTTAGAAACGAGACAAATACTCTACCACCCCCCCAAAAAAACACCTGATGTTGTGCACTCCAGTGCCAAGACCATTAATACAGTAGGGGCCACTCTAACAATGGGGTACGCAAAATATTCCTATTCTCAAAGCGAAAACAAGATTATTTTGCTCAGCCCAATTGCTTGTTTTAAAGAAAAACTCACTTAGTTTGAACTTATTTCTGAAAACAAGACAATATTATTCGCTTGTCTAGAAAATGCCTCTTGATTTAAGAATTTTTAGATATTTGGACTAGAAACAAGTCAAAAACTGTTGCTAGGAAATCATATTTTCAGTGCTGGTGGGTTGCTGTCTCTCTCCCTCTGCCCTCAAGCTCATTGAGTTTCTTCCTTTACCTCCAGCCTGTCTGTGTTAGCCCGTCCCATCAGCGCCAAATCACTTCTCATCTGCGCTGGCACAGTTTGTGCAATTAGTGGCCCGCGTCCGTGGGGATGAACCAAGGAAGCGTGTAATACTGATGCGTCTCTGGCTCCGCGACCACACCGCCTGTGCTCCGAGGCTGGAGATGCTGCCAGATTTGCCCACTTTAGCTGGGCTGATACATCATGTGGCGTCTGCAGTGAATTGCCCACCTGGCGTGGAGATGCCACGCTGACCAGTGTGCTGGACACTATTAAATGGTCTGTTACTGGCATCATTTCTGTTCATTGATGTGGCCACTGGGCTGATAACTACATTGTAAAACTATCATTAAATTAGCAGTTTTCTGTATATTGTGAATCCTGTTTTTATTTATTAGTTATTTCAGCTTCTAAATGTTTTTAATTTTATGATCGTGTAGTAGTTTACAGTGCTGTATCGTCTGAGTTGGTGTTGTATATTACACTACACACACCTTGTAATAAACTGCAGCACATTTTCTGCTATTTTACACACTTATTTCACTAGATATTATATTTAAGATGACTGAAATGTCAGTAAAAGTCACTTTGTTAAACTGCAGAGTTGAATTTTCAATATTAAAAGTGGACAGAGCAGAGATCGACATCCCATAATGCAATTCACCACCACAAATAAACACTTGTGAATCACAAAATACAGAAAGCGTTCATTAACAGATATTTTTTACCGTGTACCATGATAGTTAAATGTAGGGTGCACTGTAAGAAAATGCTTGTTTTGAGTCTGAATATCTGAAAAGTCTTAAATCAAGAAGAATTTTCTAGACAAGCAAAAAAATACAGTCTTATGTGTATTTATTTATTTATTTATTTATTTATTTATTTATTTATTTATTTATTTATTTATGTATTTATTTATGGATGTATTTATTCATGTATGTATTTATTTATTTATTTATTTATTTATTTATTTATTTATTTATTTATGTATTTATTTATTTATTTATTTATTTATTTATTTATTTATTTATGTATTTATTTATGTATTTATTTATTTATTTATTTATTTATTTATTTGTTTATGTATTTATTCATGTATTTATTTATTTATTTATTTATTTATTTATTTACGTACGTATTTATTTATTTATTTATTTATTCATTTATTTATTTATGTATTTATTTATGTATTTATTTATTTAATTATCTATTAATTTATTCATTTATTTATTTATTTATTTATTTATTTATTTATTTATTTATTTATTTGTTTATTGAATTTAGAGAATAGTGAATTTACCCAAGTACATTTCAATTAATAATATCAGCAAAATCATATTGGGGTGGCCCCCCTTGCCACCCCTTGGGGGCGCCCCTGCTTATTACAGAAATGTCTTTTTTCTGAAACTCATCATACACACATGCTGCTAGAGCAGGGGTGGGCAAACTCGGTCCTGGAGGGCCGGTGTCCTGCACAGTTTAGCTTCAACTCTAATCAAACACACCTGAACATGCTAATCAATGTCTCCAAGATCACTAATTATCTATAAGCACGTGTGTTTAATCAGAGCTGGAGCTAAACTGGGCAGGACACCGGCCCCCCAGGACCGAGTTTGCCCACCCCTGTGCTAGAGTATTCTTGTAGCACAGGTTTTTTTTGGTCTTGTTTCTAGTCCAAAAATCGAACAATTCTTAAATCAAACAGCATTTTCTATGCAAGCAAAATATATTGTGTTGTTTTCAGAAATAATGAGTCAAAAGTAAGTGAGTTTTTCTTTAAAACAGGCAGAATAATCTGCTAATAGGGTAAACAAAACTCTCATGTCAATAGGAAAAACAAGATAATTTTGTTTACCCCATTGGCAGATTATCTCATTCACATTATTCATATTAACTCACTTAATTTTTTCATTATTTCTGAAAACAAGACAATATTTTCTGCTTGACTATAAAATGCTAAGAAAAGTGTTTTTCCCAGTGTACTCTGGGTGATATGCATGTATAACTGAAGGAGTAAAGTTGGTGCCATGACACGGATGGAGGTTGAAATGAAGGCCAACTATTAGGAGGTGTTTAATTAAAGTTAACCCTTACTCCCCTGGCCCCAAGAGATGCATTCAACACAGGCTCATTCTGAAAACGCAGCCCTACAGACGTTTCTGGAGACCACGAATTATGCAGCAAGAGGTACGTATGGCTGCATTTCATTTTTAAAATGAACGCTACGGGGTTATGAATGGCATTCCACCTGCAACCAGTTTGTCCCATTAGCTCACCATGTACGTCAGTGGACTTGAGACGGAGAGAGGAGTTGATCACGACGATGGGGTTCGAGTCCGGTGAAGAACAGTTCCAGAAAGCAGGTAGGGAAAAAATAAAATAAGTAAATAACAGGGTGAAAATGTGGTAAAAAAACATCAGACGAGGGTTTTTTCTGTTTCCGGATTGCTTTTGAAATGTGCTGGTTTGGTTTAGGGAAGTAGGTGGGCGGGTCTTTCAATAAAATTGGTTGGGTTTAGGGAAGGAGGAGGGTGGGTCAGTCGATCGAATCATCAGTCAGTCGACAGCGGCCTCTGGTGGTTTTAGGCGAGAACAGCAGGTGCGAATGAGACGTGAGAGAAATTTGAGATCTCAGAAAGCATACCCAGTAGCCTCTAGTGGATTCGCGAAAACCCAAACTGCAGAAAAACGTGCCGCCGGGACATATTTCGTGGTCTCCAGAATTGTCTGTAGAGGAACGTTTTCAGAATGAGCCTGGGTTGGAGGCATTACTGACTGACACTAGAGGCTAAAGCCTTCAGGATATTCTCAGAGTAGTAGAAGTAGAACTGGAGGTTCTTAAATTGGTGCCGTGACCCGGGTGAAAATAAAGTTTAGTGGTGTTGGGCGTAAGACAGGCTAGTTAGTAGTGTAATACAGTGTCATAGAAATATAGCCTTTAATATATTTATTAGAGACTGAAATAAACCAGGCAGATTTATACCAAAGACAGTTGTTGCTAGATCGGATATGTTTGCGGACGGAATTATTTCTATTATTTATAAAATTTCCCATGTATTGTATTTTATTAACGTCTACCCCCACCCTAACCCTGAACACGACCATCACAGTACTGTAAAAATGTTAATTATTGTTATACAGTGCCATAAAAAAATGCTGCTTTATTAATGCGCATGTCGCACCTCCGACCGGCCGCATATCCAGCCTGATCTCACGAGAACACTTAAGTATTTTACATTTTGTCAGTTTAGTGGCTAATTCGTACGAATTCGTACGAGTTCAGTCGTACGAAATTATACGATTTTAAAAAGGAGGCGTGGCACCTAACCCCACCCCTAAACCCAACCGTCATTGGGGGATGAGCAAATCGTACTAAATTGTACGAATTAGATTGCACGAATTCATACGAATCAGCCACTAAATCAAAAAGTTACGAATTGCCGTGAGATTGTGCTGGCATATCCGATCATGACTTTACCCCTTTAAGACAAGTCATTTCACTCTGCAGCCATCTTTGAAACACCTTTGGCCATTCTGTTTGAATAGGGAGCAAGGAATTTTTCACAGTATTTCCTCTAATATTTGTTCTTCTGGAGAAAGTCTTATTTGTTTTATTTCAGCTAGAATAAAAGCAGTTTTTAATAGTTTTAAAGCCATTTTATGGTCAATATTATTAGCCCCTTCAGCAATATTAGTGTTGGATTGTCTCCAGAATAAACCACTGTTATACAATGACTTGCCTAATTACCCTAACTTTACCCTAATTACCCTAGTTAAGCCTTTAAATGACACTTTAAGCTGAATACTAGTGTCTTGAAGAATATCTAGTCTAATATTATTTACTGTCATCATGAAATCAGAAGCTGCAGAAACTGTCCTAAAAACACACATCTAGCCTAAGCCCCTCCCCCAGAGAATCGACAGTCTATATCGATCAACGATTGGCTACTGCACTAGGAGGCGGGACTTCACAAGCACAGGCTTCAAAGCTAAAACAAGATTATTTTGCTGTGTCCCTCATGTGGAGTGTGTGTGTGCGTGTGTGTGTGTGTGTGTGTGTGTACAGAGGTGTGTATGAATTAGGACAGCTCTATTGTTCCTATGGGAGGACCTGCCGTGCAGAAAGACGGTTATTTTTAGGAGGGTCACTCTGATGCTAACCTCACAGGTACTTCTGTGAAGAAATAAAACGGGGACAGAAGGAAACAGAAGGGCATTTCTTTACACTGCTTTAGGTCTGTGATGTGCTGCTTTCCTATGGAGTCAGATCTGTCTCAGAAATAACACATTTACAAAATAAAAGTCATTCATGCACAGCACAGTTCACATTTACAAAATAAAAGTCAATAATGCACAGCACGGTTTACATTTACAAAATAAAAGTCATTCATGCACAGCACAGTTTACATTTACAAAATAAAAGTCAATCATGCACAGCACAGTTCCCATTTACAAAATAAAAGTCATGCATCCACAGCACAGCTCACATTTACAAAATAAAAGTCATTCATGCACAGCACAATTCACATTTACAAAATAAAAGTCATTCATGCACAGCACAGTTCACATTTACAAAATCAGATTCATAAATTCAAAACACAATTTGTTGAGTTCACTAGTAAAAAGCATAAATATTTGCCCATATTTATTATATTTGTGTTTTTATGAATTGTGTTTTCATTTTTTCGAATAGTGTTTGTGTATTTTTAATTTTCGAATTGACTTTGTGTATTTATAGATTGTGTTTTGAATTTACAATCTGTGTTTTTATTTATGAATTGTGCTGTGCACGTATGACTTTTATCTTGTAAATGCATTATTTTTGAGACTGATTTGGCTCCATACACTTCCCAGCTATTATATACAACGCATTCTGATTTTCCAGCACCGAAAGAAATCCAGGCTAAACAGCAGGAGAGCTCATACATAAAACATTCATATCAAAGGCATTTTCCTTCCCATCTGTGGCAAAATGAAATTCTTTCATCTCCTCGTGATTATCTCTACGCGATAAGAAAAACTCTGCGTGTCTTTGGAGGCTGAAGATCTTCAGAAAGGTCTGGGGTTTGTGGTTATTCAAGCCTGTTTCTTACAGTCTCTGACATCTGACATGTATATCTGCTGCAGACAGGAGCTGTGACTGCGGTCATCTCAGATCCTGCTTTTATACCACGCTTATTTTTGGCTACGTACGTCAGCGTTTGCATGCGCATGCGCTAGCTGAATCATGCGCGGTGTTGACAGCCCTGTCGCCCTGGTTATCTTTAAAGGGGCAGTTCACACAAAACAGGAAAATTAGCATCATTTACTCGCACTTTACCTGTTCTGGGAGTCTTTCTTCTGTTAAACACAAAAGGAGATATTTTGAGGAATGTTAAAAACCTGTAACCATTGACTTCCATTGAGTTTGTTTTGCTAAAATAGTTAGAGGTTTTCAGCATTTCTCAAAATATCTTCTTTTTTGTGATTTTTCGTTCATTTGTTTGATTTTTTACTTAAATCAAGAAGCATTTTCTAGACAAGCAGGAAATATTGTCTTGTTTTTAATATTTACCTTAAAACTAGTACAATAATCTGTCAATGCATGGGGTGAGTAAAATAATCTCGTTTTTTGACATACGATTATTCTGCTTACCTCATTGTCAGATTATTTTGATTATTATCAGGAAAAACACTTCATTTTGGCTCATTATTTCTTTAATTATGCCTTAATTTTCAGCCTGTGGCCCTGGTTATCTTTAAAGGGGTAGTTCACCTTTAAAAAATGAAGATTCTGTCATGGTTTACTTGTTTCAAACCTTTCTTCTGTTAAATACAAAAAAAAAAAAGATATTTTGAAGAATGTTGAAAACCTGTAACCACTGATTTCCATTGTATTTGGTTTGTCCTACTATGGAAGTCAATGGTTTTCAGCATTCTTCAAAGTACCTTCTTTCTGTGTGTTTAACAGAAGAAAGAAACTAATAAAAAGATATTTTAAAGAAAGCTGAAAATTGGTAACCATTGACTTCCTTTGCAGAAAAAAACGCCAAAAGGAAATCAATGGTTACCAGTTTCCAACATTCTTCAAATTATCTTCCTTTGTGTTTAAGGGAAGAAATGAACTAATAAAAAGATATTTTAAAAAGAAAGCTGAAAATTTACATTTACATTTACATTTAGTCATTTATCAGATGCTTTTATCCAGAGCGACTTACAAATGAGGAGCAATTTACACAACTATAAGAGCAGCAGTGAACAAGTGCTGTAGGCAAGTTTCAGGTGTGTAAAGTCTGTTCTGATGTAGTTAGGGAGTTCATTCCACCAACTGGGCAGATTGAATGCGAGAGTTCGGGAAAGTGATTTCTTCCCTTTTAGGGATGGAACCACGAGGCGACGTTCATTCACAGAACGCAAGTTTCTGGAGGGCACATATATCTGCAGAAGTGAGAGCAGATACGAAGGAGCAAAGCCAGAGGTCGCTTTGTAAGCAAACATCAGAGCTTTGAATTTGATGTGAGCAGCAACTGGCAGCCAGTGCAAACAGGTGAGTAGCGGAGTGACATGTGCTCTTTTGGTAACCATTGACTTCCTTAGCAGGAAAAAACTCCAAAAGGAAATCAATGGTTACCAGTTTTCAACATTCTTCAAATTATCTTCCTTTGTGTTTAAGGGAAGAAAGAAACTAATAAAAAGATATTTTGATGAATGCTAAAAACTGGTAACCATTGACTTCTGTAGTATGAAAAAACAAATTGAAGTGTTTCCAACATTCTTCAAAATATCTTCTTTGTGATTTTTTTCAAACTCTAAAAATTCTAAAACTTAAATAGGCTACAAGACGTTTTTCAGGTAGTGTCCAATGCAAAAAAGATGCTTTTCTTCCTTTATTAAAGTATTGTGTTTTTTTCAGAAATGATGAGTCAAAATTTAGAGACTTCTTCCTTAAAACAAGTAAAATGATCCCCCAATGGGTCAAGTAAATAACCGAGTTCCTTCTTCTGACATAAGATTATTCTGCTTATCCATTGTCAGATAATTTAGCTTGTTTTAAGGAAAAAGTCTCTTAATTTTGAGTCTGAAAACACAATATTTCATGCTTGTCTAGATTTAAAAATGCCTCTTGATTTCATTTTTTCAGATGTTTGGACTAGAAACAGGACATTTTAGTGCAGGGTAGTGGTTTAAAAGCACCTGAAAGAGAGTAAACAGTGAGTCAGTTGTCATTTTTGAGTGAACTGGCCCTTTAATGCAGCTTATTTTGATGTTCACAGAATGAACGCAGGTTGATGCGCTTAGAAAATTGACGCGTTTTTTTCTCAGCAGCGGCAGCGAGATGTGTGTGTTGTTTAATCGCTCCCTCTAGCTGGAGCACACGCGCGCACACACACACACACACACACACTGGCCAGAGATAAACAAGCGCGCTCCGTCTCCAGGGAGGTTACCATGGCAACCGGCGAGCTCATTTTGCGCTGCCTGTCCTAGAGGCAAGACAATAAGAGGTTTCAAGGCCAATGTCACTGATTTATCAGAGGGAAAGCAGGAGAACAACATCAGCAGCAAAACACATGTCGTCATTTGATCAAATTGATGCAGCAAATAAAACTCACTAAGGGTTATTCCATAAACATGCTGCCTTCTCAACTTTACCATGCAGTAAAATAAATAAATAAATAAAAAATATATACACAGTATATTACAATGCACAAATCATACTGTAATAATAAAAATATATAGACAATTTATAAAACTAAGTATGTTTTATATATAAATTATATATTCATTCATTCATTAATTTTTTTTTCGACTTAGTCCCTTTATTATTCAGGGGTCACCACAGCGGAATGAACCGCCAACTATTCCAGCATATGTTTCACACAGTGGATGCCCTTCCAGCTGCAACCCATCCCTGGGAAACACCCATACACACACATTCACGCTCATACACTGGACAATTTAGCCTTCCCAATTCACCTGTACTGCATGTGTTTGGACTGTGGGGGAAACCGGAGCACCCGGAGGAAACCCACAGCAACACTGGGAGAACATGCCACCGTGCAGCCTTAAATTATATAAAAAAATATAATGAATAAATATTAATAAATAATAAAAAATCGATAAATGTTTGAAAATATATTTCTCCCTCCATATATTTCAATACAAAACGATCAAGAAAATCTTTATTTGTACATCAACCAATCAACATACTTTAAATTCATTCATTCATTCATTTTCTTTTCGGCTTAGTCCCTTTACTAATCCGGGGTCGCCACAGTGGAATGAACCGCCAACTCATCCAGCATTTGTTTTATGTAGCGGATGCCCTTCCAGCCGCAACCCATCACTGGGAAACACATACACACTTATTCACACACACATACACTACGGACAGTTTAGCCTACCCAATTCCCCTATAGCGCATGTGTTTGAACTGTGGGGGAAACCGGAGCACCCAGAGGAAACCCACACGAACGAAGGGATAACATGCAAACTCCACACAGAAACACCAACTGACCCGACCGAGGCTCGAACCAGTGACCTTCTTGCTGTGAGGCGACAGCACTACCTACTGCGCCACTGCGTCACCCCACACTTTAAATTATACAATATTAAATTAACATTAAAATTATATATATATATATATGTGTGTGTGTGTGTCTCTCTCTGTGTGTATATGTGTCATGCATTGAAATGCATTTGAAAATAAAATACCAAATACCTCTCTTTAACATGTGTCAAAATAAACAACAAAAAAATACAGCAGCCACAACGTGTCCCAAAATAAAATACTGTAGTCTGTATTTTACAAAATACTTGTACAAGGGATCCTGACATTTCTTGGAAAACCTTCCATCAACAGGCCTGTTCGATCAGTCTCTTCACAGGGAAGTAAACAATGTTTGACAGCAACTGTTTTCTGAGCAAGTTCAATTCTAAATATTAATAAATTAATAAACTTGTGTTTCTCTTTCATTTTAGTATACAGTTTGTGCACATTTCACACAGAATGTCCTGTCTCGAAGAGGATCTCTCTAATCATTGTATAATAAGTAATGCAGTTGGACTATAACACTATATCTCTTCATTCTGTTTCCAATCATTGCGAGTCCAATAAAATTGCGGCCATCTCTTATCAGTCTGATATTTTAGCTTATATTAAGGGTGATATATGAAGAGCTTACCTAAATTCTTTGTTCACATGATTTATTTTAATAAATCTTTATTTTTATTTTGTAAAACTACAACAAAGAGGGAGAAAGCATGAACATATTCACATTTACTCAAATAAAAGTTCAATTCAACTAGCATTTTACTAATGTCCATAGTTTTACTGCAAATCTTAATAAGCATTTGAGGAAAATCTATTAAATGAGACTATGTGAATCAAATAAGTGAGTAAAGGTTTATTTATATAGCACCTTTCCCAGACATTGAGTCACAAAGTGCTTTAAGAGAAAACAAGTAAAAGAACACATATCAATAGAAGAAAACATGCTAAAACATTAACATTAACATAAATATTAGCAAATTGATCATATTTGTTTGACCACCAGCTTACATGTAAGCCATGAAGAAGAGTCTGTACAACAAAACACAAACTGATAACAACAACCCAGGCTCATTCTGAAAACGCACCCCTGTATACATTTTCTGGAAGCCGCGAAATACATCCCGGGGGTGCGTTTTTCTGCAGTTTTTGTTTTTCGAAAATCCACCAGAGGGCGCTGTGTACGCTTTTTGAGATCTCAGATTTCTCTCACGAGTGCCATTCGTGCCTGCTGTTCTCACGAAAACCCACCAGAGGCTGCTGTCGACTGACTGACTAACCGATCGACTGACCCACCCTCCTCCTTCCCTAAACCCAACCAATTTTATTGATTGATCCGCCCACTTCCCTAAACTCAACCAACACGTTTCAAAATGATTTCAGAAAAGCCCTCGTCTAATTTTTACCACGTTTTCAGATTTCACCACATCCTCACCCTGTTATTTACTTCTTTATTAGATTTGTTCCCTTTTATTTTTTGTCTTACCTGCTTTCTGGAACCGTTCTTCACCACACTCGAACCCCATCATCGTGGTCAGCTCCTCTTTGCGTCTCAAATCCGCCGACGTACATGGCGAGCTAACGGGACAAACTGGTTACAGCAGGAAAGCCGTCCATATGGAAGTAAGCGGTCAGATGGTAAGCGCGAAAAGGAATGGCGTAGCGTTCGTAGCATTCGTTTAAAAATTGAAATGCAGCCATACGTACCTCTGGCTACATAATTCACGATCTCCAGAAACGTATATAGGGCTACGTTTTCAGAATGAGCCTGTGTTGGATAAGAATGAAACGACCCTTGAATATTTACAAAAGTAGAGCACTTGCGGACGTATACGTTAACGTTTACATCAGCCACAGAATTAAAACGCATGTCTCGACCGCACACTGAGAGAAAATGAAAGTAAAGCTAATCTGAATGCAGGACTTTAAATGTCGACAAGGTGGCGGGTCATAACCACAAGTGGCTAGACGCCACAACAATGATAGTGGTCCAGAAACAACATGTTTTGGTGGGCTGAATCTTGCTATATTTTTGACGTGGGCCGGAGGGAGGAGGAGGACGGGCCGGGAGTTTGAGACCCCTGGTATAAACTGAAATACAAAGTCAAAGCATAAACAGCGGAAGCGAAGGAATACGATTTCCCCAACCAGCAAGTATTAATCTAAGCAAAAACAACTATAAAAGCAGACACTTACTACCTATAGCACCATCAATAATGACTGAATCTCTGAGGAAATACCACAAGATAAATGTAAACATCACTGAATTACAGCTCTGACAGACCTATGAGCGTTTTAAATGAATGAAATACCGCAGAATATGCATCACAAGTGCCCACAACGTACGGTTCATGATCATATCTCTGTTTTATTCAGCTGATACCAACATTAATAGCTTGAAACTGATTGAAATGTGAGCGGTTTTTGCAGCGTTTCTATAGAGATCTCCTCCATTACGGCTCATTCGCCCTGCAGGTCTCCACACATGATTGAAAACCATCAACTGGATATTATTTCTTCAGGATACAAAAGGCACAGATCGAGCCCGTAAGACACAGACTGAGGGTGTGGCAGTAAACGGCGGCTTTAATACGTCCATCAGCAGCAAACTAGCGCTAATTCTCTGCTGTTTTCGGCTGGGAAATGGAGGCGGTTTTGATCTGGTGCACACACAGACCTGCCTTATAATGGACATGAAGACATTAGAGAGCACTCGGAGCTCAAGGAAAGCCAGAGGAGAGGACGGAGAGGGAGATACAGCACAAACATCACTGCCTTAAAGAGACAGTACACACAAACATGGAAAAAAATAATAATAATAATAATTTACTCTCCTTTATATTGTACTTCCCTTCCCTTGTATGTACATTTCTGACTCTTCTAAAGCATACAAATACATTAATATATTTATTTGTTCACTATTTACTCTTATTTACTGTCTCAAGCATAAATGACAGCGCTTATAAACTAAAGAGACAATGCTGAAATCATTCATAAATACCTCAGGCATAATTTTACAAGCGGACCACAATCATCACTGTCTTAAAGAGACAGTACACAAAAAAAATAATGAATAAATAAATTCCTCTCCTTCGTATGGTGCTTCCCTTCTTGTTTTTGCTGTTAAAGCTGCTGTAAAGTTTCTGAAAAATGTGTTTGCAGATATTTAAAGGGATATTCCACCCAAAAACAACACTTTAATCAGGATTTACTCTTCAAAAAGAGTATAAAGAGTGGGTAAATGATGACAGAAGTTTAATTTTTGGGTGAACTGTCCCTTTAAGTATGTCACACCATAGGACGGTTTTTGAGATTTGGCTCAAACATGTGAAGTGTCGCTTTAAGAAACATGCGTTTAAAGGGATAGCGCACTATTTAAAACTAAATCTCCAAACTGTCCTATAGTGTGACTGTCTCAAGCATAAATTACAGCGCTTATAAACTAAAAAGAAAATGCTGAAATCATTCATAAATACCTCAGGAATAATTTTACAAGCGGACCACAATCATCACTGTCTTAAAGAGACAGTACACACACAAAAAATCAATGAATAAATAAATAAATAAATAATAAAAATATAGAGTATAAAGAGTATATGATAGAATTATAGGACAGTTTTTGAGATTTGGCTCAAAAATGTGAAGTGTCACTTTAAGAAACATGCGTTTAAAGGGATAGCGCACTTTTTTTAACCAAATCTCGAACTGTCCTATAGTGTGACTGTCTCAAGCATAAATTACAGCGCTCATAAACTAAAGAGACAATGCTGAAATCATTCATAAATACCTCAGGCATAATTTTACAAGCGGACCACAATCAGCACTGTCTTAAAGAGACAGTACACAAAAAAATTAATGAATAAACGAATAAATAAATAAATAGTTTCCTCTCCCTCGTATTGTGCTTCCCTACCTGTTTTTGCTGTTAAAGCTGCTGTAAAGTTTCTGAAAAAAGTGTTTGCAGATATTTAAAGGGATATTCCACCCAAAAACAACACTTTAATCAGGATTTACTCTTCAAAAAGAGTATAAAGAGTGGGTAAATGATGACAGAAGTTTAATTTATGGGTGAACTGTCCCTTTAAGTAGGTCACGCCATAAGACATAAAAATGTGAAGTGTCGCTTTAAGAAACATGCGTTTAAAGGGATAGCGCACTATTTTAAACTAAATCTCGAACTGTCCTATGGTGTGACCGTCTCAAGCATAAATTACAGCGCTTATAAACTAAAAAGAAAATGTTGAAATCATTCATAAATACCTCAGGCATAATTTTACAAGCGGACCACAATAAGCACTGTCTTAAAGAGACAGTACACACAAAAAAATGAATGAATAAATGAATAAATAAACAAATGAATAGTTTCCTCTTCCTCATATTATGTGTCCCTTCACGTGTTTGCTGATAAAGCTGCTGACAAAAGTGTTTTTGAGATATTTAAAGGCATATCTCACCCAAAAACAACAATTTGCTCACGATTTACTCTTAAGAAAGAGTATAGAGTATAAAGAGTGAGTATATGATGACAGAAGTTTCATTTTTGAGTGAACTGTCCCTTTAAGAAACGTGTGTTTAAAGGGATAGCTCACATTTTTGATCTCAAGCATGACCTCAGGCATAATTTTACAAGTGGTCCACACACATCACTCTTAAAGAGACAGTACACGCAAAGTAAGCATGATCTTATTCTACTAAACCCGTATTCATCTAACAGTATAGATCGCTCAGCAAAATTTGGTAACACCTCAGTTCAGGGTATTCACAAACCATTAACTTTCACCACTAGCTTAATAAACCACTAATTAGCTGCTTATTAAGAGTTAGCTTGGTGAAAGTTGGGTTTAGGTATTAGGTAGGATAAAGGATGTACACTGAAAAAAATGATGTCTGCAAAACTGTTGCAAACAATTTAATTTGGTTGAATTTAAACAAATTAAATTGAGTAATGTTCAACTTAATCCGTTTGTTTAAATTCAGCCCGAATAAATTGTTTCCTACCGCTTAACTTCAAAAAATTTAGTAAATTCAAGGAATCATCTTTAAATGATTTTTTTCAGTCTAGAATAAGATGGTACTTTATAAGTGCTAATGATCAGTTAGTAACAGTAACAAGCCAGGAGTTAATAAGTGTTACCAAAGTTTGAGCATGATGAAAGGGATGTTTTATGACATGCACAAGGACAAACGAGGTTGGAGGAAAAAACAGGAAGAAAAAAGAAGATGTGATTGGAGATTCAGCACCAGTTCTGCTGATCTCATAATCCTTATCAATGCATCCATACACAGCACACGGACACATCTTCCCTGTGTGTGTCTGTGTGTTTCTCTCTCTCTCCTTCTCTCTCTATATACAGTTAAAGTCAGAATTATTCACCCTCCTTTGAATATCAGATATTTCCCAAATAATGTTGAACAGATTCAGGAATTTCTCACAGTATTTCGTAATTTTGTTTATTCATGCAATGTTGATTATTGTATTTCAATATTAAAGATATTCTCATCACATCAGCTGAAGTACAGTTACTGCTACTGAGTCAATCCATTTATTTCTGTTTAGTCTATGATTGTTTTCAAATTGGCAAAATAAATAATTAGTACTAATTAGCATAGTCATCCTGTTTTTCCTTTGGCTTAGTCCCTTTATTCATCAGGAGTCACCACAGTGGAATGAACCGCCAACTTATCCAGCACATGTTTTACACAGCAGATGCTTCCAGTACTAGGAAACACCCATGCACATTCAGACACCTGTACTGCATGCCTTTGGACTATGTGGGAAACTGGAGCACCCGGAGGAAACCCATACGAACACAGGGATGCCAACTGACCCAGCTGGGGCTTGAACCAGTGACCTTCTTGCTGTGAGGCGACTGTGCTACCCACTGCGCCACTGTGTCACCCCTCTTACAACTTCTCCAATTTATGTTATAAAAGTGTTTGTAAAATCAAAATCTCTCTCTCTCTCTGTCTGTCTCTCTGTCTGTAATATCTGAAGGAGCGCTGAAAAGCAATAAAGCAGAAGTCAATAAGCTGCACATCACTCTTATGACTGAGGATATATTCTCAGTCTCCTCTGCGCGCCCCCTGGCAAGGCTAGCCTCATTAATAATCTAAGCATCAGGTTAGCGTTATTAGCTAGCATTTGTGCAACCGAGTCTGCACAGGTAGCCAGATTTTGCAGGTGCTACTTTGAGATTTGCACATTCGATGCAGCTTCAGCGCTATGCATGCCAATTCCAGCTCTGTGCTAAATGAAAGCAGCACACAAGCACTCCACACATGTGCACTAGAAAGATTTATTCCTATCTAGGCTGCGTTCCACTACACTTCTAGACACGCACTCACAAACTTTCCTTCACTTGTTCCCTCAGGGGAATCCCAAATGAGCAAACATGTTGCTTATTACACATACAAGGATGCTCAGTGGGACTGTGTATCTTTAAATGTAATTTCTAAATCACTTCTGTTGTCTTTGACATATAATTAATGTATTATTGTATTTACTGACTGGCATTTTATGTAATCTACTATTTTTACTCCGTTCACACACTGCAAAATAGGCTTTTTTCACTAAGATTTTTTGTCTTAAAAAGTATAAATATATACTTTAGTATGCCCTAAAAAGTGTTAGTTGACTTTAGTATGCCCTAAAAAGTGTTAGTTGACTTTAGTATGCCCTAAAAAGTGTCAGTTGACTTTAGTATGCCCTAAATATTCAAAATATACTTAAGTATGCCCTAAAAAGTGTTAGTTGACTTAGGTATGGCCTAAAAATTCTCAGTTGACTTTAGTATGCCCTAAAATATCTCAGTTTCCTTAAGTATGCCCTAAAAGTCTAAATTCACTTAAGTATACCCTAAAAAGTGTACACACCTTAAAAAGTCTAAACTAACTTTAGTATGCCCTAAAAAATCTAAATTGACTTTAGTATGCCCTAAAAAGTATAACATGACTTTTAGTATGCCCTAAAAAGTATAAATTGACTTTAGTATGCCCTAAAAAGTATAACATGACTTTTAGTATGCCCTAAAAAGTATAAATTCACTTTAGTATGCCCTAAAAAGTCTAACTTGACTTTAGTATGCCCTAAAAAGTATAAATTTACTTTAGTATGCCCTAAAAAGTCTAGATTCAGTTTAGTATGCCCTAAAAAGTCTAACTTAACTTTAGTATGCCCTAAAAAGTGTCAGTTGATTTTAGTATGCCCTAAAAAGTCTAACTTGACTTTAGTATGCCCTAAAAAGTATAAATTTACTTTAGTATGCCCTAAAAAGTGTCAGTTGATTTTAGTATGCCCTAAAAAGTATAAACTGACTTTAGTATGCCCTAAAAAGTCTAACTTAACTTTAGTATGCCCTAAAAAGTCTAAATTCAGTTTAGTATGCCCTAAAAAGTCTAAATTGACTTTAGTATGCCCTAAAAAGTGTCAGTTGATTTTAGTATGCCCTAAAAAGTCTAACTTGACTTTAGTATGCCCTAAAAAGTATAAATTCACTGTAGTATGCCCTAAAAAGTCTAAATTTACTTTAGTATGCCTTAAAAAGTCTAAACTGACTTTAGTATGCCCTAAAAAGTCTAAATTGACTTTAGTATGCCCTAAAAAGTCTAACTTGACTTTAGTATGCCCTAAAAAGTCTAAATTCAGTTTAGTATGCCCTAAAAAGTCTAAATTGACTTTAGTATGCCCTAAAAAGTGTCAGTTGATTTTAGTATGCCCTAAAAAGTCTAACTTGACTTTAGTATGCCCTAAAAAGTCTAAATTGACTTTAGTATGCCCTAAAAAGTCTACCTTGACTTTAGTATGCCCTAAAAAAGTATAAATTGTCTTTAGTATGCCCTAAAAAGTATAAATTCTATTTAGTATGCCCTAATAAGTATAAATTGACTTTAGTGTCCCCTAAAAAGTATAAAATCACTTTAATATGCCCTAAAAAGTCTAAATTCAGTTTAGTATGCTTTAAAAAGTCTAAATTGACTTTAGTATGCCCTAAAAAGTATAAAGTGAAAACTCCCTTGTCCAGCGTCCTCCGTTAAAGACGTGAGCATACACATTGCTTTTACACACAAGGGGTGGGCAGCAGCACAGCAATATCTTTCAATACCATTTGAAAAATTAAAGAATTCAAATGTAAAAGGTTTTAAAAATATAAATCGGCTACCTCTTCCCATGCCTTCATCAACTCAGGGGGCTTTGGTGAATCTGGCTGGCTCTGTAGATTGTGTATAACCTCGTACATGTGCAAGTTTCCTTGTTAGTGAAGCTTCTAGTTTTTTTTTGTAGCGATTAACTTGTTATGACACATGTCACATGATACAACCCCAACTAGATCTTAAAGGGAATGGGAGATGAGACTCTGATTGGTTTAAAGCACATTAAGCCCAAAAAACACACCCATAACTCATTAAGAGAATAAGCACAACACTTTTAGACTATGAGCCTGGGGCACCAACTGTTTTTCTGTTCCTTAAAATAGCAAAAGCGATACATACTTTAATATGCCAAAATTAATTGAGTTCTTAATTTTACCACGTTTACCACATTGACAGATTATTATTTTTCATATTTGGTTTAATTTTTGCATTATATTGGTAAGTATCTCTCTCTCTCTCTCTCTCTCTCTCTCTCTCTCTCTCTCTCTGTGTGTGTGTGCAGTGCAGTAGGGCTGCAGTAATTAGCTTTTGCTCCAGCAGAGGAGGAGAAGTTTAAACACAAACACTCGCTCTAATAAGCCTGATATCAGCGCCATCACACTGTCATCTCCACTGACGCACTGGATCTCCTCCTGAATACTAAATCTGTTTCTGACCTGCCTCAACACTCAGAGAGGTTACATTACACAAACACACATGCTGCTATACGCTGGTGGAAAAGCAGAAATTAGATAAAAATCGATGCACACGTTGACACTCTTGCAGAAAAGAAGAACCCTTTAGTATGCCTTAAAAAGTATAAAATCACTTTAGTATGCTCTAAAGAGTATAAATGCCTTAAAAAGTCAACATTTTCTTTACTATCCCTTACAAAGTCTAAATCGACTTTAGTATGTCGTAAAAGGTCTAAATTGACTTTATCTTAAAACTGCCTTAAAATTGCCTTAAAAAGTCTAAACTGACTTTAGTATGCCTTAAAAAGTCTAAACTGACTTTAGTATGTCTTAAAAAGTCTAAACTGACTTTAGTATGTCTTAAAAAGTCTAAACTGACTTTAGTATGCCTTAAAAAGTCTAAACTGACTTTAGTATGCCTTAAAAAGTCTAAACTGACTTTAGTATGCCTTAAAAAGTCTAAACTGACTTTAGTATAGCTTAAAGTCTAAACTGACTTTAGTATGCCTTAAAAAGTCTAAACTGACTTTAGTATGTCTTAAAAAGTCTAAACTGACTTTAGTATAGCTTAAAAAGTCTAAACTGACTTTAGTATAGCTTAAAAAGTCTAAATCAACTTTAGTATGCTCTAAAGAGTATAAATGCCTTAAAAAGTCAACATTTTCTTTACTATCCCTTACAAAGTCTAAATCGACTTTAGTATCTCGTAAAAGTCTAAACTGACTTTAGTATGCCATAAAAAAATCTAAACTGACTTTAGTATGCCTTAAAAAGTCTAAACTGACTTTAGTATGTCTTAAAAAGTCTAAACTGACTTTAGTATGCCTTAAAAAGTCTAAACTGACTTTAGTATGTCTTAAAAAATCTAAACTGACTTTAGTATGCCTTAAAAAGTCTAAACTGACTTTAGTATGCCTTAAAAAGTCTAAACTGACTTTAGTATGCCTTAAAAAATCTAAACTGACTTTAGTATGCCTTAAAAAGTCTAAACTGACTTTAGTATGCCTTAAAAAGTCTAAACTGACTTTAGTATGTCTTAAAAAATCTAAACTGACTTTAGTATGCCTTAAAAAGTCTAAACTGACTTTAGTATGCCTTAAAAAATCTAAACTGACTTTAGTATGCCTTAAAAAGTCTAAACTGACTTTAGTATGCCTTAAAAAGTCTAAACTGACTTTAGTATGTCCTAAAAAGTCTAAACTGACTTTAGTATGCTTAAAAAAGTCTAAACTGACTTTAGTATGCCCTAAAAAGTCTAAACTGACTTTAGTATGTCTTAAAAAATCTAAACTGACTTTAGTATGCCTTAAAAAGTCTAAACTGACTTTAGTATGTCCTAAAAAGTCTAAACTGACTTTAGTATGCTTAAAAAAAATCTAAACTGACTTTAGTATGCCCTAAAAAGTCTAAACTGACTTTAGTATGTCTTAAAAAATCTAAACTGACTTTAGTATGCCTTAAAAAGTCTAAACTGACTTTAGTATGCCTTAAAAAAGTCTAAATGGACTGTAGTATGCTTTAAAAAGTGGTAATTGTCTTTAGTATGCTTTAAAAATGTGCAGATTGACTTTAGTATGCTTTAAATGTGCTAATTTGTTAAAATGTGTCCTCCGCTGCGTAAAAGTGTTGGTGTGTTGTATCTGTGAATGTCTGATATGAAAAAGAAGAGGACAGAAGGCTAATGGCCATGAGCCGCAGCCGCTGAAGGACAGAGTGAGACCTGAAAATGACTCCATCCTTTGTTTTGTGCTGTTTGAGCGGCTGATGAGCCTGAGAGAGAGCAGTGTGTGGAGCCGCATGCTAATGTCAGACACCGCTGCTCTTAAATGACATAATTAAAGACAAAGTCAGAGAATAATGAAGCGCAAAATCCTCAAATCCTAATGAGAGCATTGAGATTGAGCCGTCTCTCTCTTTTACACACACACACACACACACGCACGCACGCACGCACGCACGCACGCACGCACGCACGCACGCACGCACACACACACACACACACACGCACACACGCACACGCACACACACATTCTTAAAGGGTTTTTTGTTAGCATAATGAAGCCACCAGGTACCCCATCCTCTGCTGTATTTCTACCTGCTCATCTACAATACAAAGCACATTTCAATATCGGACGGTTATTCTGGTTCTTGTTCAGGGTTACTGTTACATTAAACAAAAATGACAAACATAAATATATATATATATATATATACAAACATAAATATATATATATATATATATATACACAGGGCTTAATTTGTACCGGAACAAGCCGGATCTGGCACCTCTGAAATTTGATCCGGCACCTCATTTTACCGATCCCCCTCCTCACACGGCTTTTTCTTCCGCCATTTGCCTCCTCCCCCCGACCTTAAATTTCATCCGCGACACCCCCCCTCACCGCTTTTCAATTTATATCCCCCCACCCCCACATCATACCCCCCCCCCTTCACTTTCGACCGACACCTCTCCCTCCTCTGGTAACATGCCAGATCCGTGAAATAATGTACATTTCATATTTATCTTATATTTTAAATAAAGTTGTTATCATTTTTTAAATCTAAATAAATGATATAATATAAAAAGAAAAAAATACTACACTATATGTTCTTTAATAATACTATAGTGATACTACACCACATTATACAGCATTATACTATACTATACTATACTATACTATACTATACCAATACTATAGTAATACTATGCTACATTATACTATACTATACTATACTATACTACGCTGTTCTTTAATAATACTATAGTGATACTACACCACATTATACAGCATTATACTATACTATACTATACTATACTATACTATACTATACTATACTATACTATACTATACTATACTATACTAATACTATAGTAATACTATGCTACATTATACTATACTATACTATACTATACTATACTATACTATACTATACTATACTATACTATACTATACTACGCTGTTCTTTAATAATACTATAGTGATACTACACCACATTATACAGCATTTTACTATACTATACTATACTATACTATACTATACTATACTATACTATACTATACTATACTATACCAATACTATATTGTAATACTATGCTACATTATACTATACTATACTATACTACGCTGTTCTTTAATAATACTATGGTGATACTAGACTACATTATACAGCACTATACTATACTATATTATACTATACTATACTATACCAATACTATAGTAATACTATGCTACATTATACTATACTATACTATACTATACTATACTATACTATACTATACTATACTATACTATACTACGCTGTTCTTTAATAATACTATAGTGATACTACACCGCATTATACAGCATTATACTATACTATACTATACTATACTATACTATACTATACTATACTATACTATACTATACTACGCTGTTCTTTAATAATACTATAGTGATACTACACCGCATTATACAGCATTATACTATACTATACTATACTATACTATACTATACTATACTATACTATGCTTTACTATACTATACTATACTATACTATACTATACTATACTATACTATACTATACTATACTATACTATACTATACTATACTATACTATACTACGCTGTTCTTTAATAATACTATAGTGATACTACACCGCATTATACAGCATTATACTATACTATACTATACTATACTATACTATACTATACTATACTATACTATACTATACTATACTATACTATACTACGCTGTTCTTTAATAATACTATAGTGATACTACACCGCATTATACAGCATTATACTATACTATACTATACTATACTACGCTGTTCTTTAATAATACTATGGTGATACTACACTACATTATACAGCACTATACTATACTATACTATACTATACTATACTATACTATACTATACTATACTATACTATGCTGTTCTTTAATAATACTATAGTGATACTACACTACATTATACTGCATTATACTATACTATACTATACTATACTATACTATACTATACTATACTATACTATACTATACTATACTATACTATACTGTTCTTTAATAATACTATAGTGATACTACACTACATTATACTGCATTATACTATGCTTTACTATACTATACTATACTATACTATACTATACTATACTATACTATACTATACTATACTATACTATACTATACTGTCTAGTCACATAAATCTACTGTGTTAGTTTTGTTTTTGCAGAAAGCATCAGTGTTTTTGCTGTTTGGAGCTGCAGTGGTTCTCTGTTCCCGTCCTCCAGCTCTGATCTGAGACCAGCGTATGTTTCTCTGCATAACCCAGAATAAATGATGGCCTGATAGGGTTTCAGAGCCACATTTAGAGCAGAGAGATGGTGACAGGAGCAGGAGGAGGACAGGAATGAATCAGAGAGAAGAAGAAGACAGACACATATGGAAAGCCACTTTAGCCTAAAATGTTCCCAAAGTTACTCATCATTATTGGATTTAAACACATTAGTTTGTCACAATTCATGCTATTTACTACTGGCTAATTATCTGCCTATTATTAAGATATTATCTGTATGTTATTAGCTATAAAAATCTTATTCTGCATCCCTAATCCTACCCATACCTAAACCCATCTACTACCTTATATTAATAAGCATCTAATTAGTAGTTTATTGAGATAAAAGTCTTAGTTAATGGTTTGTTAATGGCATGAATTGTGATTTAAAACAACCAGAAACTCACTGTGTCTTTAAAATAAAGTGCCAAACAAACAATGTCAATGTCACCGTGTGCTTCTAAAGTTCACACAGAGACTAAAAAAACACTTAAATATGTGCTTTAAAAGATGCAAGATGCAAATGCAACTCACACACATCCATCAAGTGTGAGTCTTTGGTGTCTCCAGAATGCATCTGCAAAGTTTCAGCTCAAAATAGCCATCAGATCATTTATTATACAATGTGTACTTTGTGAATTTGGCAAACACAGGCTCATTCTGAAAACGTAGCCTTATATACATTTCTGGAGATCGCGAATTATGTAGCCAGAGGTACGTATGGCTGCATTTCGTCTTTAAAACGAACATTACGAGGTGGTATGTTGCCGTTCATTTTCGTGCTACCAACTGACCGCTTATCTCCATATGGGCGGCTTTTCCGCAGTTACCAGATTGTCCAGTGGCTTGTTGTGTTTGTCGAGGGATTTGAGATGCAGAGCGAAGTTGACCGTGACAACAGGGTTTAGGTCTGGCAAAGAACAGTCCCAGAAAGCAGGTAAGCCAAAAACAAAAGCCAAAAAGTAAAATAATTAAGTAAATAACAGTGTAAGAATGTGGTAAGATCTGAAAATGTGGTAGAAATCAGGCAGCCACGAGGGCTTTTCTTTCATTAGATTGCTTTTGAAAACACTGTCAGATGAGTTTAGGGAAGGGGGTGGGTAGGGGTTTCGGTACATCAGTCGGTCAGTCAGTCGAGATCGACCTCTAGTGGATTTATGCGAGAACAGCAGGAGCAAATAACACTCTCAAGGAAAATTTGAGATCTGAAAAAGCGTAAATAGGGGTCTCTGGTGCATTCGCGAAAACACAAACTGCAAAAAACACACCTCCTGGGACATATTTGCTGCTCTCCAGAAATGTATACAGGGGTACGTATCCATAATGAGCCTGGATTGGAATTTGGGGTGAGAGGAATTTGTAGCTATTTTTATTCCATGTGCCTTTAAATGCAAATGAGCTGGTTCTCCCCGCCCACTGTTCCCACATGAGTGTGTGTTTCTCCTGCACTATGTCAGATAAACAGCAGTCAGTGACAGACACAGATGAAGCAGTTTATCAGTCAAAATATACCACATTAAGGTTATGTGGTGAATTTGTGGTGGAGTTTATTCAAGTCTTTCTGAAATGATGAGTCAAAACACAAATGCTGTTACCATGCCCAAGAGCGGTTACTCACTGAAGCTAAGCAGGGTTGAGACTGGTCAGTAGCTACACTAAAGAAAATAATTCACAGATGATTCTTTGGATTTGCTAATTTTTTTAGGTTAAGTGGTTGTAAATAATTAATTTGGGTTGAATTTAAACAAACAAATTAAGTTGAACAGCCAGGTACACAACAATTCGCTTTTAAAACGGCGGCCGTATGAAATCAGTCTATGCAGATGTGCTGATTCCAGCGATTGTGAATTACAGCGATTTCACAAGCTTTTCTTTATGTGTTAGATGTGTGAAGCTCATTCTCCAGCTGCGGCTGATCACAGAGAGCTGAACAGATCTTTTAATCCCAGTTTCTTTGCAAATCCTGTCCTGTGCACATGATTATATGTGTTACTGTGGAGACACCATAATACACTCCAGTCAATCAATTCGGTGGGCGGGGAAAACGGCAGTCCTACATCGCGTTGCTGCAGGTCTCACTATCACTGGGATTTGGATCCTATTTTGACATCGGGAAACTTTTGAAAAAGAGACGTGTGTTTCTATCACTGCAGTATGACTGTGGACACACTATACTACACTCAAACGGCTTACAAACGTTGATTTTGCATAATAAGAGCCCTTTAAAATACAACAGAAGAGCAGAAAGCGTTGCATTCTACGTGAACCGCCTCTTAGAGCGGGAACATTTTGTGTTAAAGCGGCTTGCCACACACAGGGTGATGGAGAGAGCGAGAGACGAGAACGTGAGAGAAATTGTTATTGCAAAAATAGACAGAAACAGGGGGAAAATGAGATGAAGGAGGGAAAAGAGGGAGACGGAAACAAAAGGAGAAGCAGAGGGTGAAAGAGAAGATGGAAAAGAGACAGACGTGGAGGAAAAGCAGAGGTGCTGTTTTCTGCTGGAATACTGTGTGCGCGTGTGTTTGTCGGTCACACACACACACACACACACACACACACACACACACACACACACACACACACACACACACACACACACACACACACACACACATCTGACAGATTCTCCTTGGTTGTGTTAAATTGCTCGGAGGCTGGCGAGCTCACGTTGACCGCGCTGAAGCTCAGTGAAGAGCAGAAATAAAACGATGCAACACAAAGCACACACACACACACACACACACTCAGTACACTCACCGGCCACTTTATTAGGTACACCTGACTAGTACCGGGTTGGACCCCCTTTTGCCTTCAGAACCGCCTCAATCGTTGGTGTCAGAGATTCAACAAGCTACTGGAAATATTCCTCAGAGATTTTGCTCCATATTGACATGATAGCATCACACAGTTGCTGCAGATTTGTCGGCTGCACATCCATGATGCCAATCTCCTGTTCCACCACATCCCAAAGGTGCTCTATTGGATTGAGCTCTGGTGACTGTGGAGGCCATTTGAGTACAGTAAACTCATTGTCATGTTCAAGAAACCAGTCTGAGATGATACACGCTTTATGACATGGTGTGTTATCCTGCTGGAAGTAGCCATCAGAAGATGGAGACACTGTGCTCATAAAGGGATGGACATGGTCAGCAACAATACTCAGGTAGGCTGTGGTGTTGACACCATGCTCAATTGGTACTAATGGACCCAAAGAAAATCTCCCCCACACCATTACACCACCACCAGCAGCCTGAACCGCTGATACAAGGCAGGATGGATCCATGCTTTCATGTTGTTGAGGCCAAATCTATCTGTCCGCTGTCTGTGTGTGTGTGTGCATGCATGTGTGCATCTCTTGAAATTGCCCAGTGTATGAATGTGTGTGTGCGTGCTTAAAATGAAGATGTTTATGTGCATGTTCACAAGTAAACAAGCTTCTCTATGAGTGTGTGTGTGTATTTGTCTGTCTGCGTGTGCATGTGTGTGCATCTCTTTAAATTGCCCAGTGTATGAACAAAAGTGTGTGTGTGTGTGTGCGTGCATGTGTGTGTGTGTGTGCATGAGACAGCGATAGATGCTGCGATTAATCACTGTCTCTACCTCCAACATGCCCGTCTGCCGCTGTTCTTGCTCGTCTATGGTTGTGTCTAGAATCGAACACTAGTGTACTGCTGTTATTCATAGTAGGCTTTCAAATGTCTAATAGCTGTATGCTGTTTCTGTTGCGTCTTTAATTAACTGAGAAGTCTGCCATCTTAGATTTGATGCATGAATATAGCATCTTAGTATGCAGTCGTTAGCTTAGTATTCAGTACTGTATACTACACGGATACCTGTCATATTTAATAATATGGAGTCAGATCGGTGTCAAAAATACCACGTTTACAAAATAAAATGAATGTGTGTGGCTCCATATTAATTGAATGTTTAAGTATTCCATGCACACAAATGAGAAATACTTGAATCAGATGTTAGTATGCAAACACAGACAAGAATAGTCACACTCGTTTAAACTCCATTCATATGCAAGTCACACACAGTATGTGTAGTGTGCTAGTGGGCAATTATAAAATTAGTGTGCACAGTGTGCTGTAGTGTACGTGTAGGAGGGGATTAGGGTATTCCACACACAACAAACACACTGCAGATATTATTGGAGCCTTATGTTAGTATGCCATTTAGTATGCAATTTAAATCTGTTGTGTGCTATACAAACATGTGGCAAATGTAGTAGGCTTTTTTTGCGTTTCATGTATTAAACCTATTCATACTCAATATTCATACTGCAAACGTTACATTTAGTAGTATGTTAGTATGCAATTTAGTATGCAATTT
This sequence comes from Danio aesculapii, assembly GCF_903798145.1. Lineage (NCBI taxonomy): Eukaryota > Metazoa > Chordata > Actinopteri > Cypriniformes > Danionidae > Danio > Danio aesculapii. The sequence goes on along the minus strand of NC_079437.1, from coordinate 62,020,204 downwards.
AAATCTGTTGTATACTACACAAATATTTGGCAAATATAGTTGGAAATTGTTGCATTTGAAGTATTGAAACTATTCATACTTTATATTCATACTGCAAACATCACAGACAGTAGTATGTTAGTATGCAATTTAGTATGCAATTTAAATCTGTTGTATACTACACAAATATTTGGCAAATGTAGTAGGCATTTTTTGCGTTTCATGTATGAAACCTATTTATACTCAATATTCATACTGCAAACATCACATTTAGTAGTATGTTAGTATGCAATTTAGTATGCAATTTAAATCTGTTGTATACTACACAAATATTTGGCAAATATAGTTGGAAATTGTTGCATTTGAAGTATTGAAACTATTCATACTTTATATTCATACTGCAAACATCACATTTAGTAGTATGTTAGTATGCAATTTAGTATGCAATTTAAATCTGTTGTATACTACACAAATATTTGACAAATGTAGTAGGCAACTGTCACATTGTACTTATTAAAACTATTCATGCACAATATTCCTACTGCAAACATCAGCTATGGCCTGAGTAGTATGCTAGTATGCAATTCTAAATAATCACAGTGTGTGTTTTTTTTAAATATCTCATATTTTTCACAAATTCAATCTCCATTTAAGTATATACTGCGTAATAATTGGTGTCTTATATTAGTATGCAACTTCCAAGAATAGTCACAGTGTGCACAACGTGATAACATTCAATATTTGATGAATTTAAATCAGTCTTTGCATACTTTAGAAATCACATTAGTATGAGTTAGTATGTTAGCAAAACTTATCAGCAACAATATAAGGATGCATACTAGTTCACTTCATGCACATTAAACTTGATGCAGTCTGCAGAAATAGTATGAATATGTTAGTATGCAATTGAGTATAGTCAAAATGTTCTGTTCTGTCTTATATGAATACTTCATTCACACTATACATACTGCAGACTGCAGAAGCATGTTAGTATGTTTTGTTATGTATTGCATGCATACTAACTCACTTTGTTCGCAGTAAACATACTGCTGAAATAGTAGTGTTAGTATGCTAGCAAGCTACTCTAAAGATTTATGTAATGTGCTATTTTTTATACTAGATCTTCTGGCAAATGTAGGTTAGTATTAGTTAGTATGTTAGTATAAGTGATGTTAGTATTCAATGCATTCAAACTGCATGCACAGTATGCAAGAAATAATGCAAGTAGTACCCTGATATAGTAATCTAACCCCTTTAACTTTGCACAGTCTAATCAAAGTTTACTTAGTTTCATTGAATCTATACAAACTTGGTTTGTAAACTATACATACTGCATACTAATAATTTAAATAACATGTAATGTGATTCTAAACATTTATGTGGACTGCAATGTTTTCATGTAGTGTGCAATGTTGTATACTACCCATTCTACATCACAAACAATGTTGTATACTACCTATTGTACTTGATATTTGCAGTACACACTCCATTTCATGCACAATAGTCACACTGTATACTGCCTACTATAGCTGTAGTGTGCTCAATTGTATACTACAAAAATAATTTAGTAAATTAGTATTAAGTCAAGTTAAGTATTAAGTTTCCACCATTCTAAATGTACACTGCATACTACAGAAACAGTGTTAGAAGTATGCTAGCATGGTATTCTAAGCATCTTTACATTGTGTGATCTGTAATGTAACATATTTTGACAAATGTATAAGGTTTTTATTAGTATTCCATGCATACTCCATGCAAAAAATATTTATAGTATGCTAGTATGCAATTCCGAAAGAAAATAAACTCATGCAGAATTTAAATGCACTACATACATATTTAGTATTATTATGTTAGTATGCACTTATAAAAATAATACCTGTCTAAAAAAAGGTTATTTTAGTGCCCATGCACACTAACTCCTATTTGGTACAACATGCATACTATAGTAATAGTGTGAGTAGTATGTTAGTATGCAATTCACAGTATGTTTGTATGGTATTCACAATACAAATATAGCAGCTGTGTGTTTTTTTTTGCACAATGCAAAAATAGTGTAAGTAGTAAGTAAGGACACTATTTTAAACATTTTGCAGTGTGCTCTCTTGTGTACTAGATTTTTTAGGGAACAAATATACAACTTCTATACTTAATACAGTATCTAGTAGTACTCACTTTATCCAAAATATTCTGTTATATTTATAGTATGTTAGTATGTTTTTCATGCACACTATATATACTGCATGCTGCAAGAACAATGTGAATAGTATGTTAGTATGCAATTCACAGCATGTTAGTACAGTGTTAGCATCACAAACTGTTTTCATACTGCAGAAACAGTGAAAATAGTATGATATTTTCTTATTCAAACATATATATATATGATAACACTGTTGTGTAAGTATACTATTCTAATAAATAATGCAGTGTGCTCTGTTAGTATAGAATACATTTTGGAAAAAAGTAGTAGTCTGTTTTAGTATCTCATGCACAGTTCCCTTCATGCACTATATATGCAGTACATTCTGCATGCTTGTTAGTATTACTGTATGTTAGTATGCAACAGTGGAAATAGTGTGAGTAGTAAGTTAGAAGCTGGTTTTGGTATGCCATGCATTTAAGTTCCCTTCATGCACAATTTATACATACTACATACTTAGTAGTTTTATTTTAGTATGCAATTCTGAAAATATGGACAATGTGCTCTGTTGTGTACTACATCGGTGTAGTTACTTTATGATATTTCATGCACAATCCCATACGGTACAACATACATACTGCATACTTTGTAGAACGTGTGAGTAGTTTGTTAGTTTGCACAGTGTGTTAGTTTAGTATTCTCATCATAAAATAAGCCTGTTTTGGTATCCCATGGAGCAAATATACATACACCATACTTAGTAGTATCCTTTTAGTATGTGATTCTGGAAATATTGACAATCTTCTCTGTTGTGTACTACACAGCTTCCTGATAACTGTTGTGGTTATTTTTGGTATTTGAGGCACACTCTTATACATACTGCATGCTTCATTAAAGGTGTGAGTAGTATGTTAGTATGCAATTCACAGTATGTTAGTATACTATTCCCATCGATAAGATGCGCTGCTGCATACAAGAACATTTGGGTTTTACAATTTCCAAACCAATTTCATGCACAATATACATATACTGCACAAATAGTGTGAGTAGTAGTTAGTATGCTATTCTCACAACAGATGTAGCGTGCTCTTTTTTAAAATTTCACATTTATACACATTTAGGGAAATTTAGTATGTTATTTTGCTAATCCTTGTATACAAACTAAACTTTGTGCGCAATTGACATACTGCATGCTCCAGAAATAGAGTGAATAGTACACAATTAGTTAGTATACTATTCTAATAATGTATGCAGTTTGCTCTGTTGTAGAGAGAGAATCTTGTTTGGTTATCTCAAGCATTACATTTTTTCCAACACACAATATATACATACTGCATGCTTAGTAGTTTAATTTTAGTATGCAATTCTTGACAATGTGCTCTGTTGTGTACTACACAGATTCCTGACAAATGTTGTGGTAATTTTTGGTAATTGATGCACATTTCCATCAGGTGTATTATACATACTGCATGCTTCATAAATTGCGTGAGTAGTGTGTTAGTATGCAATTCACAGTATGTTAGTATAGGATGTGCACTTTTGTATACTTGGATATTTGGGTTTTCCAATTTCCAAACCCTTTTAATGCACAATATACACATACTACACAAGTAGTGTGAGTAGTAGTTAGTATGCTATTCTCACAATACATGTAGTGTGCTCTTTTTTAATCTATAGTACACATTTAGGCAAATTTAGTAAGTTATTTTGCTATTCCTTGTATACAAACTACCTTGTGCACAATTGACATACTACATACTGCAGAAATAGAGTGCCTAGTACACTATTAGTTAGTATACTATTGTAATAATTTATGCAGCTTGTTCTGTTGTATACTAGAGAAAAAAGTAGGAAGCTTTTTTGTTATCCTAAGCATTCAAGTACCTCCATGCACAATATATACACACTGCATACTTAGTAGTTTTATTTTTAGTATGCAATTCTGAAAACATTCACAATGTGCTCTGTTGTCTACTACACACATTCATGACAACTGTTGTAGTCATTTTTGGTCATTGATGCACTTCCCATCAGGTACAATATACATACTGCATGTAAGTGGCGTGAGTAGTATGCTAGTATGCATTTCCCAGTAAGTTAGTATAGTAAGTGCACTGTTGTATACTTGGACATTTGAGTTTTGTAAATTTCCAAACACTTTACATGCACAATATACACATACAAGTAGTGTGAGTAGTAGTTAGTATGCTTGTTTTAGTATCCCATGCATACAAGTTTCCTTCATGCACAATAAATGCATGCTGCATACAAATTAGTATCTTTTTAATATTTTAGTATGTTAGTATTTTAGTACACATACACTGCCATCGGGCGCATTATATATATTACATGCTTCAGATATTGTTTGAGTATTATGTTAGTATGCAGTTCACAGTATGTTAGTATGGTATTTACATCACAAAGATAGCAGCAGTGTGCACTACTGCATACTACACATTTGATCAAATAAGGAAGTATATTTAGTTTCTCCAATTTTAAAATTCTTCTCATGCACTATATATATATATATATGTATAAATACACACATATTAGTTTGAGTAGCATGTTAGTATGTTAGCTAGCCATAGTGCGCTCTCTTAATTCTACAAAATCTGGCAAATATAGTAAGTTAGCTTGTATTAAATGTATACAAATTCCCTTCTTGTATCCATACTACATACTGCAAAATTTGTGTTAGTAGTATGTTATTATTTTAAACATTAATTGTATGCTCTACTGTATACTAGATATTTTTAGGGAAAAGTAGTAGCTTGTATTTTTGTATCCCATGCATCATGCAGAACATACGACTGCAGAAATAACAGCAGAATTTTGTTAGTATGCAATTACTGAAAAATAGCGACTGTGTACTAAGCTGTATTCCACTTAAACTCCTGATAAATACACAAGGTCATATTTTTATTCCATGCATACAAAAGACACACACGGCATGCAGCAGACATAGCGTGAGTAGTGTGTTAGTATGCAGTTCACAGTATGTTAGTATGGTATTAACATCACAATGTTAGTAGTATGCTAGTATGACATTCACATTAGAAATAGTAGTATTGTAAGAAATGTAGTATCTTAAGATATAATTTAAAGAAACTTTAGTGTGCTCTATTGTACACTAGATATTTGTATGAGGGGACTGTTTATTTTTAAATCCCACCCATACTAGCTCAATTCATATACAATATACATACTGCATACTGGACTTAGTAATATTATGTTAGTATGCAATTCTGAAAAATAATATCTGACAAAAACAGATCATTTTGGTATTCCATGCACACTAACTCCCATTTGATACAACATGCATACTACAGAAATAGTGTGAGTAGTATGTTAGTATGCGATTCACCGTATGTTAGTATGGCATTCACATTACAAAAATAGGAGCAGCACAATACAAAAATAGTGTAAGTAGAATGTTAGGACATTATATTAAATATTATGCAGTGTACTCTGTTGTATACTAGACTTTTTAGTAGAAAAACATTCAATTTCCATACTTCATAGTGGTGTCCTGATAGCATGCATTTCTTAAAAAATAATACCTGACAAAAAACAGAAGGTCATTTTAGTGTTCCATGCACACAAACTCCCATTGGGTACAACATGCATACTGCAGAAATAGTGTGAGTAGCATGTTAGTATGCAATTCACAGTATGTTAGTATAGTATGTGTATTTAATATTTTGTAGTATGCAATTCTGAAAACAAACAGACAAAAACAGCAGAACATTTTGGTACAAAGAAATAGTGTGAGTAGTATCTTAGTAAGCATTCACACTATGTTAGTGTAGTATGCATACTCCATGGCATACTGCATATTTTGTAGTATGTGATTCTGAAAAAAACCCTGACAAAAACAGGTCATTTTGGTTATGAGGTGTAACATGCATTTTGCAGGAATAGTGTGAGTAGAATGTTAGTATGCAATTCACAATATGTTACTATAGTATATGTACTCTGCTGTATACTACATATTTTGTAGTATGTGATTCTGGAAAAAAACCCTGACAAAAACATTAATTTATTTTGGTTATGAGATGCAATATGCTTCAGGAATAATGTGAGTAGTATGTTAGTAAACATTCACAGTATGTTAGTATAGTATGTGTACTCTGCTGCATACTACATATTTTATAGCATGCAATTCTGGAAAAAGAAAAAAAAAAACCCTGACAAAAACAACTGGCCATTTTGGTTATGAGGTGCAAAATGCATACTTCAGGTATAGCGTGAGTAGTATGTTAGTAAACATTCACAGTATGTTAGTATAGCATGTGTACTCTGCTGCATACTACATATTTTATAGCATGCAATTTCGAAAAAAAACCCCTGAAAAAAACAAGGTTATTTTGGTTATGAGGTGCAATATGCATGCTTCAGGAATAGTGTGAGTAGTATGTTAGTATGCAATTCACAGTATGTTAGTATAGTATGTGTATTCAATATTTTGTAGTATGCAATTCTGAAAACAAACAGACAAAAACAGCAGAACATTTTGGTACAAGGAATAGTGTGAGTAGTATGTTAGTAAGCATTCACACTGTGTTAGTATGGTATGCGTACTTTACGGCATACTACATATTTTGTAGTATGTGATTCTGAAAAAACCCCCTGACAAAAACAGGTCGTTTTGGTTATGGGGTCTAACATGCATTTTGCAGGAATTGTCTGAGTAGTATGTTAGTATGCAATTCACAATATGTTAGTATAGTAGTGTACTCTGCTGCATACTACATATTTTGAAGTATGTGATTCTGGAAAAAAAACCCTGAAAAAAAACATCAAGTTATTTTGATTATGAGGTGCAATATGCATACTTCAGACATAGCATAAACAGTATGTTAGTATGCAATTCACAATATGTTTGTATAGTATGTCTATTCAATATTTTGTAGTATGCAATTCTGAAAACAAACAGACAAAAACAGCAGATTATTTTAGTACAAAATGCAGTCTTCAGGAATAGTGTGAGTAGTATGTTAGTAAACATTCACACCATGTTAGTATAGTTTGTGTACTCTGCTGCATACTACATATTTTATAGTATGTGATTCTGAAAAAAAAACCCTGACAAAAACAGGTCGTTTTGGTTATGAGGTTCAATATGCATATTGCAGGAATAGTATGAGCAGCATGTTAGTATAGTATGTGTACTTTGCTGCTTACTACATATTTTGTAGTATGCAATTCTAAAAAAAGACAGACAACAACAGCATGTCTTTTTGGTTATGAGGTAAATATGCATGCTTCAGGAATAGTCTGAGTAGTGTGTTAGTATACAATTCACAATATGTAAGAATAGTATACATACTCTGCTGCATACTACATATTTTGTAGCATGCGATTCTGGAAAAAAACCTTACACAAACAGCAGGTTATTTTGGTTATAAGATACAATATGCATGCTTCAGGAATAGTGTGAGTAGTATGTTAGTATGCAGTTCACAGTATGCTAGTATAGTAGGTGATATTTGCATATTTCGAATCCCAAACTCTATTCCTGCACAACATATCTGCGTATGCTGCATAAGTAGTGTGAATAGTTTGATCGGTGCAATATTGGAGCACATCCAGCTTCTCTTTAGGAAGGCACAGGGACAGTGTGTGTGTGTGTGTGTCTGTGCAGTGCAGTGCTCAAACATGATTGCCTGTAGCAGGACACGTGTGTTTACAGTCCAGAGAGAATGAATAGCTCTGTTTGCATGTCTGTCTCTCTCTCTCTCTCTCTGTCTGTGTGTGTGAGAGTCCAGACAGACTAAAACTGAAGTGTGTCCGGAGTATGACTGACATTAATAATGGAAGTAGTGTGCATCAGTCTGCGGTGTGGCCTGTGTGTGTGCGTGTGTGTGTTTCTCTGGAGGAGGGGTGTGTTTCTGTCACTCCAGCTTTTGTGCCGTCCGCTCTGATGGGCCTTCCCAGGCGATGCAGACACTACAGCCTACACACGCTCATAATTACGCACACAAATACACACACACACACACACAGACGGAGCCGCAGACGCGTGCGTCAGTCACGCAGAGTATGGCAAGCTGTGTTAGCATTTAATCTATAAAACTCACACATACCTATTATCATGGCGCTAATAGGCCTAATTATATTGTAGATTTAATTAAAAGCTAGTTCTGTAGTTATTAGACATTAGGTCGACATAAGTATTAATTATACTAGTACTTATTTATTAGTGTATTTACGTTAATATGTATTTGTTATACACTGGTATTTAGCATAAATTAGCATGTTCTTTGGTACACGAACACGTGGCTAATGCATTTTAGCTGATGCTACAATGATTTAACATGATTTTAGTATGAATTAGCATGTTTAGTTTTTGAACTGGCGTTTACAGGATTTTATTAACATGTTTAGCATGTTTTAATATGTTATGACCATGTTTAACACACATAAATTATCACTGTTAACATAAATTAGCATGTTTTTGTTACATGAACACATGGCTAATGCAGTTTAACTGTTGCTATGTGTTTTTACAATGAATTAACATGATGTTAGCATGAATTAGCATGTTTTTTGGTACATGAACATGTGGCTAATGCATTTTAGCTGCTGCTACAACGATTTAACATAATTTTAGCATGAATTACCATGTTTCGTTTTTGAACTGGTGTTTACAGGATTTTAATAACATGCTTAGCATGTTTTAATACGTTATAAACCTGTTTAACACACATGAATTATCAGTGTTAACATGAATTAGCATGTTTTTGTTACACGAACACATGGCTAATGCAGTTTAGCTGTTGCTACGTGTTTTTACAATGAATTAATATTAGAATTAGCATGTTGCATTCACGTTTAGTTCTTGAACTGGCATGTTCACAACATTTATCTAACATGTTTAGCATGTTTTAACATAGTTATTACATTTTAACCATATTAAACACATGATAAACATGTTGCTAGCATGAATTAACACTGTTAACATGAATTAACAAGTTTGTGTCACATGAATACATGGATAATGCATTTCAGCTGTTGATACATGTTTTTACAATGATTTAACATGATTTTAGCATGTTGCATCCATGTTTAGTGCTTGATCTGACATGTTTGCTACATTTTTCTAACATGTTTGATATGTTTTAACTTAGATATTACATTATAACCATATTAAACGCACGATAAACATGCCGCTAGCATGAATTAACACTGTTTAGCAAGTTTGTGTCACATGAATACATGGCTAATGCGTTTTAGCTGTTGCTACATGTTTTTACAAGTACTTAACATGGTGTTTGCATGAATTAGCATGTTGCAACCATGTTTAGTGCTTGATCTTGTGACTTGCATCGCATGTTTTAACATACAGTTATTATCACATTACCATATTTAACACATGATAAACATGTTGCTAGCATTAATTAATTAGCATGTTTTGTTACATGAACAGATGGCTAACGCATTTTAGCTTTTGCTACATGTTTTTACAATGATGTACTATGTTTAATGCATAATAAAAAATGTTGCTAGCATGAATTAACACTGATGATCACATGGTTAATACATTTTAGCTACTGCCACACATTTTCAGAAGGGTCCAACAGAATGCCTGCATGAATTAGCATGTAGCAATCACCTTTGTTTGATCTGGTAACTTGTTTAGCATGCTTTAACAGACAGTAATCACATGGCCATGTTTAGCACATGATAAACATGTTGTTGCCATGAATAAACACTGTTACAAGAATTAACATGTTTTGTACATGAACACATGGCTAATGTACTTTAGCTATTGCTACATTTTTCTACAATGGTTTAACACGATGTTAGCATGTTGCAACCATGTTTAGTGCTTATTTTTTGCTGTTGCTATGTTTTTAGAGTTGAAACACGGCTTCCCCTCCTTTCCTTTCCACGCTATGCTTTTTTTTTTTTAAGTAAATGTTAAAATGGCTTGCCACAGATGAGCAGGAGGTGGGTTGGGCGACTCTTCATCTGCAGTGCTCTCTCTGTCTCTCTCTCTCTCTCTGCTGTGTTTTGCTGTAGCGTGTGCCAGCATCAGGCCTGCGTCATTATCATTGGAGCCTATTGTCTTTGCCAGTGGTGAAGAGCTGAGGGCATTGTGTCCTGCTGGCCACCGCATTCACACACGCAAAAGTTTAAAAGTGCCGTGCAAACTATCCTTCATAACTACAGTTCAATAGTAGTCAACATTATTTACCCTCGATCCTGTGATTTTTTTTTGTTTTGTTTTTCAAATATTTCCCAAATGATGTTGAACAGATTGAGGAATTTCTCACAGTATTTCCTCTAATATTTGTTCTTCTGGAGAAAGTCTTATTTGTTTTATTTCAGCTAGAATAAAAGCAGTTTTTATTTGTTTTTAAGCCATTTTAAGGTCAATATTATTAGCCCCCTTCAGCAATATTAGTTTTGCATTGTCTACAGAAAAAAAGTCATGGATATGTCTAGATAAAAACAATCAAAATCGTCTCTGAAATCCAGCATGATGCAAACAACAACAACAACAACAACAACAACAACAACAATTTTACTTTATTAACATGTTCAAGGACTAAACGCTTCTTATTGAAAAAAGCAAAAGGATTTTTGTATTATTTAGATAGATTTTTGAACTATGCAATGCTTTCAGATACTATACTAACATGCTAACATGTTTTAACATGCTAGTAGCCTAAATTAGCATGTTGGTGCCATGTTACTAATGTGTTATAGAACATGGTTAACAAGTTGGAACCAATAACTAGTTGGGTAATATGTTTTAAATATATTTGAATATGTTATTAGTATGAATTACCATATTGCAACCATGTTTAACACTTGAACTGGCATGTTTAAAACATGTTAACACATTTTGCTTAGCATTTTTACATGGTTATCACATTATAATAATATTTAATACACAGTAAACATGTCTCTAGCATGACCTAACACTGCTAACTGCTTAACACAACAAAAACCAACTAAACTAAACAACCAAAACCACATGGCTAATGCATTTTAGTTGTTTCTGCATGTTTAAAACATGATGTTAGAATGAATTAGCATATTGCTACCATGTTAAGTTAATGAATGTTTGCATGTTTTAACATAATTATTACATTAAACACATGATGAACGTGTTGCTAGCATGAATTAGCACAGTTACCATGACTTCGATTTTTTTACATGAACACATGGCTAATGCATTTTAGCTTTTGCTGCATGTTTTTATAATGATTTAACATGATGTTAGCATACATTAACATGTTTCATCTTACTGTTTGATCTGGCATGTTTAGCATATTTTAACAATTATCGAATAACCATATTTAACACATGATACTGTTGCTGGCATGAATAAACACTGTTAACATGAATTAGCATGTTTTTGTACATAAACACATGGCTAATGCAGTTTAGCTGTTGCTACATGTTTTACAGTTATTTAACATGATGTTAGCATGAATTAGCATATTGCTACCATGTTTAGTGCTTGATCTGGCATGTTTGCAGCACTTCTCTAACATGCTTAGCATGTTTTAACATAGTTATGACATTAAAGCCATGTTTATCACATGATAAACATGTTGCTAGCATGAATTAACACAGTTAACATGACTTAAATTTTTTACATGAATACATGGCTAATGCATTTTAGCTTTTGCTACATGTTTATTTCAACGATTTAACATGATGTTAGCACAAATTAGGATGTTTCAACCAGGCTTATTGCTTGATCTGGCATGTTTAGCATATTTTAACAATTATCGCATAACCATATTTGACACATACTGTTGCTGGCACGAATAAAACTGTTAAAATGAATTAGCATGTTTTTTGGTACACAAACACATTGCTAATGCTGTTTAGCTGTTGCTACATGTTTTTATAATCATTTAACATGATGTTAGCATATTGCTACCATGTTGAGTGCTTGATGTGGCATGTTTGCAGCACTTCTCTAACATGTTTAGCATGTTTTAACATAGTTATGACATTAAAGCCATGTTTAACACATGATAAACATGTTGCCAGCATGATTAATTCACTGTAAACATGACTAAGCATTTTAAATAGCGGATAAATTGAACCCATGTTGGCGCTTATTACGTTTCAACATTGATTACTGAATATTAAATAACATATCCATATAAAAGAAGTGAACAGGTACTTCACATGTGATTCAGTTGTGTTATCTGTTTAAGTGCACTGAAAAATGAGTAAGTAAAATCAGTGAAATGTTTTGATCACTGATATGGTAGTTACGCTGAAGCTGGGTTACCATGGAAAATCCACCATCAGCTTGATATTTTTCTCTCATCCTCATGTTGTTTTTACGCCTGCAGTAAAGCACTTGTGAAGCTTTTAATTGTGTATTTTTGGTGTTGTGACGGTGCTGTAGATGGAAACAGTGTGGTTGCCATGTTGAAAACACGTCAGCATAGAGAGCAGGGGGAAAAATAGCACCGCAATTCATTTTGGCATTGACGCATCATCCCTTGGCATGAACAGATCAGATAATAAGTGCAGAATTTAACTGTAAATATCCTTCCATTGCAGGTTCTGAGATGTCCGATTCATCACGGTGCAGATCTAGTGTGTCGCTTTTGAGTAAAACAAATGCAAACATCCTCAAAATAATACTAAATGATATACACTGCAACAAATGCTTTTCCTACTTAGAGTTTACGTCTTGTTTCTAGTCTAAATATCAAAAAACTCTTAAATCAAGAAGCATTTTCTGGACAAGAATCAAATATTGTATCGTTTTCATGTTTTAAACACTTATTCCAAGCACTGTGTTTAGTCTAAATATCTTTTTGTGAAAAGGTCTTAAAGATTAAAGATTTAGCATCATATATTCTGTCATATATATATATATATATATAATAATAATAATAATAATAATAATAATAATAATAATATATATATATATATATATATATATATATATATATATATATATATATATATATATACATATACATATATAGGGTTATTGTATGAATTAATTCAGGATCACAGACACACGTCTACAATTATTATTCAAATTCAGACTTGACAGTAGATACAATGCCAAATTAGCTCTTGTTGCTTCTCAAAATAATACAGTTTAATTCAGGAAAACAGAACAGAGTGTATTTTATCACTACGGAACAGGTATAAGTGCGATTAATGAGCATTATTTAATACAATTTACACATAACGAATGATCACAACTGGAATAAAGTCTTAAAAACACAAGGCTGGTCTTACGTGATGTCTCTGATAGTATGTGCTGAATGTGCAGGTTAAATACTGAACTTTAAGCTTCGCTAACTAAGGAAAAGATAAATGATATTCAAACAATGGTACAATCATAAATTTACACAATTTAATCTCGCATATTTTATTCTTAAAACAAACAACAACAACAAAAAAACATACGATTTGTTGGTGCTAAAAATAAGATTGTGGTTAAAAAAAAGCACACCCTGCTCTCACACTGCAAAAATGCTTTACTTAGATATTTATGTCTTGTTTACTGTCCAAATATCGCAACATTCTAAAATCAAGAAGCATTTTGTCTTGTTTTCAGAAATAATGAGTAGAAATTAAGTGAGTTTTTTCCTTAAATCTGCCTAAATTTCCCCTAACTTTCCTTAATCAGCCAATGCGGTGAGAGAATCACGAAAACAAGAATGTTTTTGCATGTCTAGAAAATACTCCTTGATATATTTGTAGATATTTGTACTAGAAACGAGACAAAAACTCTACATAAAAAAAGCATTTCGTTCAAATTCCACACAATCCCCCTTGCAGCCACCGTGCAGCTACCTGTTAAGTGGCCTTGATAGTGTTTGTCTCTAGTAGGCAGAGATATGTGCTGATGCTTGGTGGTAAATGTGCCTGTGCAGCTGCTCTCTCCTGAGGGGACGTGGTATGGAGGATCACATACAGTCAGAATTGGGACGCAAATAAATCACATGCAAATGCTTTTGGGTGCGACTCTGTGGGGGCTTCAACCTGCAGCTTTCTGCTTTACCATATATATATATATATATCCATTCATTCATTTTCTTTTTGGCTTAGTCCCTTTATTAAAGTCGCCACAGCGGAATGAACCGCCAACCATTCCAGCATATGTTTTACACAGCGGATGCCCCTCCAGCTGCAACCCAACACTGGGAAACACCCACACACTCTTGCGTACACACTCATACACTAAGGACAATTTAATTTACCCAATTCCCCTATAGCGCATGTGTTTGGACTGTGGGGGATACCCGAGCAGCCGGAGGAAACTCACGCCAACACTGGGAGAACATGCAAACTCCACACAGAAACACACACTGACCAAGCTGAGGCTCAAACCAGCAACCTTCTTGCTGTGAGATGATAGTGCTACCCACTGTGTCACCGTGACGCCCGCTGCCCTAAATTACCCTGACTTCACCCTAATTAACCTAGTCAAGCCTTTAAATGTGACTTTAAGCTGAATACTAGTGTCTTGAAGAATATCTAGATCCACCACAGATCCACCACTTATGACACTGGTGCTGCAGGAATTAGGAGGTGTGCTGAAGGTGCGGCTGGGGTTTGTGTCTTTAATAAACGATGATAGTTTGCGTTGATTGAGCAGTAAGAATGATTAATAAATCCATATGAAGCAGTAATGAAGCAATATGTGTTGCTTGTCTAGAAAATGCTTCTTGATTTACGTGTTTTTAGACAGTTGGACTAAAAACAAGACAAAAACTATGTAAGAAAAGCATTATTTGCAGTGTGAAGGTGTGTGAGCAGTGTTTGTGTGCGCATGTGTGTGTGGACTGGCGTTCTGGGCCACTGGACTGGTAAATACAGCGGCTCTGGAGTGGAAATGAAGGCTGGATCTATTTGGAGAAACGCTAGATGACCTTCCGCTGAGCTGGATGACATCCAAACCATTTCAACCACCAACGCCATGCGTCACACACACACACACACACACTCCTGAATGCACGCAGATGTGTATGCAGACACACGTGGAAATCAGCGGCATAAACACACACACAAACAACAGGCTGTGAGCCCATTAAAAACACGCATTCGGCTTACATAAACACACACATGCACACTTTAACACACACTGATACTACAGAGAGAGGGAATTTATTTAGCACGAAACCAAAATGGATTCCTCAATCCTACACATTGCACCGTTGATTAGCATCATCCGCTTGTGATTCGCTTGACAAAAATGCATTATGTTATTAAGACACTTTCTTTGGATGATTTTCACCTAAATATGATGGCCCTCGGAAAGTTTTCTGCTAGGAATATATGCGCTTATATCATATATATATATCTCTCAATAAAGAAGCAAGCCTCTGCTTTCATTTCTAACTAAAGTAAGCGCTTTATTCTGTCTTCATGTGTTCTTGCTTTATCACCACTGGTGAATGCAGGTAGGTTTAAAAAATATAACATTTCTGACAAAATGATGACAATAGCATTTTTAATAGTAGTGCACTTTCAAAATGTATTGTATATTAAATATAATTGGCGGTTCATTCCGCTGTGATGACCCCAGATTAATAAATGGACTAAGTCGAAAAGAAAATGAATGAATATTGTATATAATCGTCAATTAAGGGATAATTCTTCAATAAAAAAAGAATACAGTTTGATTGTTTTATAGTTTTACTGGTATATAATACCAGTGCCGACCCCCCACATATACATACAAACTGTCCACACACACATGTATGTATTGTATGGGGTAGATCAGTTTGCTGAGGTAAGGCAAGATAAAAACATAAGCAAGCCGGTGGAAAGATTAAACAATTAAATTTGTTTACTGTAAACTTGACATATTTTTTTACAGTGAACCTATGAATTACTGTAAAAACTGGTCAATATTGTGAAAGCGTTGTCTCTTAATTGACAATTTATCTCTTGATTGACAAAATACAGTAATTTACTCAATTTTTGTGTTCCTTTTACTTTCCTACAATATTTTAAAATTATATTCTCGTTATTGACTTATCTCTTAATTGACGAGTTACAGTAATACAGTAATATACCGGAATTTTTTTTTTACATTTCTTTTGCATTTCTACAATATTTTTAATTATATTCTCTTAATTGACTTGTTATCTCTTAATTGACGAGTTACAGTAATACAGTAATTTACCGTACATTTCTTTTTACGTTTCTTTTACATTCCTACCATATTTTTTTATTATATTCTCTTAATTGACTTGTTATCTCCTAATTGACGAGTTACAGTAATACAGTAATATACCGTACATTTCTTTTTACGTTTCTTTTACATTTCTACCATATTTTTAAACTATATTCTCCTTATTGTTTTCATTTGTTTGCTATAAATGTTGTGTATTTTTTTACAGTGTACCTAAAATACAAATTGCTGTAAAAACAAAGCCTTGTCTCTTATTTGATGAGTTATTGCCTCAATTTAACATCCCTACCGCATTTTTAATTTTTCTCTCTTAATTGTCTCAGTTGTCATTAGTTTATTGTAAATTTTATGTTTGTTTTACAGTGTACCTAAAATATGAATTGCCATAAAACTCGTCAATATGAACTCGTGAAAACGTGTGAAAGCATTGTCTCTTAATTAAGTTATCTCCTCCACTTCCTGCAATATTTTTAACAGTTAAATTCTAATAAGCACAGCTGCCGTTTTATTTCTGTAATTTTTATGTATTTTTCTGTGTACCTAAAACACAGCAGGCCGTAAAAACACATCAATATCGTGAAAACATAGTCTTTTAATCGTCGAGATACAGTAATACAGTAATTTACCGTAAATTTAAGTTACGTTTCTTTTACATTCCTGCCATATTTTTAAAGTATATTTTCTTCATTGACAAGTTACAGAAATTTACCGTTCAATTTTTTACGTTTCTTTTACATTCCTACCATATTTTTAAACTATATTCTTAATTGACGAGTTATATTTTAACGGATGAGTTATAGTAATACAGTAATTTACAGTAAATTTCTTTTTACGTTTCTTTTACATTCCTACCATATTTTATATATATTCTCTTAATTGACTTAACTCTTAATTGATGAGTTACAGTAATACAGTAATTTACCGTACATTTCCTTTTACATTTCTTTTACATTTCTACCATATTTTTTATTATATTCTTTTAATTGACTTGTTATCTCTTAATTGACGGGTTACAGTAATACAGTAATTTACAGTACATTTCTTTTTACGTTTCTTTTACATTCCTATCATATTTTTTATTACATTCTCTTAATTGACGAGTTATCTCTTAATTGATGAGTTACAGTAATACAGTAATTTACTGTTTATTTCTTTTTACGTTTCTTTTACATTCCTGCCATATTTTTAAACTCTATTCTCTTAATTGACAAGTTACAGTAATTTACCGTACATGTGTTTTTTTACGTTTCTTTTACATTTCTGACATATTTGTAATTATATTCTCTTAATTGACTTATCTCTTAATTTACAGTAATTTACCGTACATTTCTTTTTACGTTTCTTTTACATTCCTACCATATTTTTAAATTCTATTCTTAATTGACGAGTTATATTTTAACGGACGAGTTATAGTTATACAGTAATTTACCGTACATTTCCTTTTACGTTTCTTTTACATTCCTATCATATTTTTTATTACATTCTCTTAATTGACGAGTTATCTCTTAATTGATGAGTTACAGTAATACAGTAATTTACTGTTTATTTCTTTTTACGTTTCTTTTACATTCCTGCCATATTTTTAAACTCTATTCTCTTAATTGACAAGTTACAGTAATTTACCGTACATGTGTTTTTTTACGTTTCTTTTACATTTCTGCCATATTTGTAATTATATTCTCTTAAGTGACGAGTTACAGTAATACAGTAATTTACCGTACATTTCTTTTTATATTTCTTTTTCATTCCTGCCATATTTTTAAACTATATTCTTAATTGACGAGTAATATTTTAACGGACGTGTTATAGTAATACAGTAATTTACCATAAGTTTATTTTACGTTTCTTTTACATTCCTACCATATTTTAATTATATTCTCTTAATTACTGCATTATCTCCCCAATGGCGGTTAAAGAGTTAAACGGGCTATTTTGCAGTTGTGCATTAATGCGTCTGAATCAAGTGCATTCGCGAGACGTCCGCATGCTGTGGATCTCCACATCTGACCCCTCTGCCCGTCCAGTCGGTTGTTTATTTCTTTCCTCCGTTCATTCATTTCTGTGGGAGCAGGAGTGCTGAGCGCAGTGCCGCAGAGACAGCAGCATCTGGAGATAAATAATTCCTCCTCTCGCCCTGTCCTGACCTTATGGATCTGTTCTTGAGCCGTGCCGGATTTTTGTTCGAGATTCTCGCACCTACAACACAGCCAATGGGGGAGGGGCTTCATTTTCTCTATCTTCACCTCAGATGCATGTCTATTTTTCCCCCTTCCTCCATCTTATTTAATTCCAATCACCAAAAAATGTGTTGGTTTCTGTCTTGTTTCTAGTGCAAATATTCCTAAATCAAGATTCAAGTTTTGTTTTTCTGCTTGTTTTAAGGGAAATCTCACTTAATTTTGACTCAATATGTCTGAAAACAAGACTATTTGTGGGTAAAATGCTTCTTGATTTAATAATTTTTAGATATTTGGACTAGAAACAAGACAAAATACTCTAAGAAAAGCATTTTTGCAGTGCATTCTGATGGTTTCTGCTTGTGTTTTCATGGTTGTTCTCCTGACCCTCAGGTGCGTGACAGTTTCAGTGGATTGCATCAGCCCGTACGCTACATTCCCTTGTAGTCGCTGACAAAATATAATATAATGCTGAGGGTATATACATAAGGTGGTGTGATGGGGGAAAGGTGTCAGATGTGGTTATAATGTGAATGGAGGAGAGCGTTGTGCTATTTACATGTGTGTGAGAAAATATGCAAAAATAGAAAGTGTGTGACGTGCGCTATACGCAAGTCAAGATGATGGTGCTGTTATGGAGAGGGCATGAAATCATAACGTACTGTTCTTATTTGTACATGCTAATAGTAGTTACTTGGAATGGTCACATGGAATGGATTTAGGGTGGAGTTATTAGTCCTTTAGGGCGGGACTATCAGTCATTTAGGGTGGAACTCTCAGACTTTTAGGAAGGGGCCGTGCTTTAGGGTGGAGCTATTAGTATTTAGGGCAGGGCTAGCAGTGATTAAGGGGTGGAGCTATGAGTCCTTTAGGGTGGAACTATCAGTGCTTTAGGGCAGGACTATCAGTCATTTAGGGTGGGTCTATTAGACCTTTAGGGCGGCATTATCAGTGTTAAGGAGGGGGCGATCTGTCAGTGTTTTAGGGCGGGGCTAATAATCAATTAGGTCAGAGCTTTCAGTCCTTTAGGGCAGAGCTATCAGTGCTTTAAGGCGGGACTATCAGTGCTTTAGGGCGGAGCTATTAGAGCTTTAGGGCGGGACTATCAGTGCTTAAGGGCAAAGCTATCAGTGCTTTAGGGCGGGACTATCAATCATTTAAGGCAGGGCTACCAATTATTTAGGGCGGAGCTATCAGACTTTTAGGAAGGGGCCGTCAGTGCTTTAGGGTGGAGCTATTAGTTTTTAAGGCAGGCCTATCAGTGATTTAGGGGTGGAGCTATGAGTCCTTTAGTTTGGAACTATCAGTGCTTTAGGGCAGGGCTATCAGTCATTTAGGGTGGGTCTATTAGACCTTTAGGGTGGCATTATCAGTGTTAAGGAGGAGGTGCAATCTGTCAGTCTTTTAGGGTGGGGTTATCAATCAATTAGGTCAGAGCTTTCAGTCCTTTAGGGCAGAGCTATCAGTGCTTTAAGGCGGAACTATCAGTGCCTTAGGGTGGAGCTACTAGTGTTTTAGGGCGGAACTATCAGTGTTTTAGGGCGGGACTATCAGTGCTTTAAGGTGGAGCTACTAGTGTTTTAGGGCGGGACTATCAGTGCTTTAGGGCAGAGCTATTAGTGCTTTAGGATAGGACTGTCAGTGCTTTAGGGCGGAGCTATTAGAGCTTTAGGGCGGGACTATCAGTGCTTTAGGGCGGAGCTATTAGAGCTTTAGGGCGGGACTATCAGTGCTTTAGGGCAGAGCTATTAGTGCTTTAGGGTGGGACTATCAATCATTTAAGGCAGGGCTACCAATTATTTAGGGTGGAGCTATCAGTCCTTTAGGGCGGGGCTATCAGTGCATGTCTTGTTTCTGGCCTGCTTTTGTCAATTCGTCAATCTTCCTCTATTTTTGTTAGCAATGTCCATCTAACAATGATCCAATTCATTTCCAAATAACGAAATTAGGCACCTCCGTAATGTACTTTTTTAAATTTCAAGTTGTCCTTGTAACCACACAAGCTGTCACTTTAGGCATTCAGTTGATGTGAATCGGTATACTGATTCTAAAGGAGCTTTGGCTTGGCCAATCAGATTTCAGAGCCATTATAAAGCTAGTTTTAGTTTTGGAGTTTATAGGCAGGCTTGTTATTTGTCATTAATTTATTATAATCTGACCTTTGATTTACAATTTGATGAGGCAAATCAAAAGATAAACTTAGTTTTATGGCCTTTATTTGTTATATGTATTACTTTTAAAACATATATATATATACACATGGTGGCGCAGTGGCTAGCATGTTCGCCTCACAGTAAGAAGGTTACTGGTTTGAGCCTCGGCTTAGTCAGTTGGCATTTCTGTGTGAAGTTTGCATGTTCTCCTCGTGTTCGCGTGAGTTTCCCCATGTGGTACAGGTGAATTGGTTAAGCTAAATTGTCTGTAGTGTGTGTATGTGTGAATGAGTGTGTGTGGATGTTTCCCAGTGATGGGTTGCAGCTGGACTGGAAGGGCATTCGCTGTGTAAAATATATGGATAAGTTGGCGGTTCATTCTACTGTGGCGACCTCAGATTAATAAAGGGACTAAGCCGAAAAGAAAATGAATGACTGATATATTTACATATATGGCACCAAAGAAAGATTTAGTCACATTTGATTTAAATAAGATGTATTTATTAACATATTTATGCAGCTTTATTTACAAATTGTTTTTTTTAATTTAATGTTTAACAAGTACACATTACACATACATGCTTAACACAACATAAACAGACACATTTAATAAAAATAAATATAAAGAATTAATAAAAAAATACTTATTGACTGATTAATTGTTTAATGCAGGTTTTCTTTCTTTTTTTGAGTGAGATTTTCTCTTTTTATTAAATGCCATAACACTTTTATTATTTAGTTATTAAATCAGAAACAGAATCTTAGTGAGTATTGCTGAATTTATATATTTATAATCAATGCACAATTTGGCCAACACATCCTAAAGAATACAATAAATCAACATAATACAAACAATATGCCTGTTTTTATTTACAATTGTACCCTAGGCAGCATTTGCAGCTGATTTAGTCTGATATTAGTTAAATAAATATTAATCTTAAGAGAAATGTTGACATTTTCCCAGTGATGGGTTGCAACTGGAAGGGCTGCGTAAAACATGTGCTGGATAAGTTGGCGGTTCATTCCGCTGTGGCGACCCCGGATTAATAAAGGGACTAAGCCAAAAAGAAAACGAATGAATGAATGAAAAATGTTTTACCATAATACAACTCATATTGCTCGGCCCCTGCTAGTGTGTGTGTGTGTGTGTGTGTGTGTGTGTGTGTGTGTGTGTGAGACACTTGATCAGGTCTGCTGATGTCTTGTTTTGTTTTACATACAGAGTGTTGCTCTTAACCTTGGAAATACCATTGCATATACACACACTCTCTCTCTCTCTCTCTCTCTCTCTCTCTATATATATATATATATATATATATATTTATACATATTATATTCATCTTCTTCTGTTAGATGGGTCTACTATCGTATTGCAGATGTTGGTATCATCTTCATTCCTCTTTCCTTCCCTCTAATTCACTCACATATTCATCACATCCCTCCTTTTTTTTTCTCCCCCGCCTTCATTCTCCCCTCACCAATCCGTATCTGTCCGTCTCACACATGCCAGCACACACACACACACACACACACACACACAGAGAGAGAGAGAGAGAGAGAGAGAGAGAGAGAGAGAGAGAGAGAGAGAGAGAGAGAGAGAGAGAGAGAGAGAGAGAGATCTGCCTGTCAGTCACACTCCCTCTGCGCACACGCACACATTCACACACACACACACACACACACACACACACACACACACGCACACACGCGCACACGCACTCGCACGCACGCACACACACACACGTCTCTAAATGGATTCTTGCGGAGAGGGCTGTCCAGAGCATCAATATCAGTCAGCTGTGACACTGCAGTCTCAGTGCAGCGTTTAATAGGTTAGAGCTCTGTCTTACCCTGTGTTTCATGATCAAGGGCAAGCTGCATGCAAAATAACACACACACACTCACACGTACACAATAAACACGATGCATTCCCTCCAAATGCATGTAAACAAACCTACCAGCTTGATGCATTCCAAAATATTTCATTCACAAATTCATCATCATTGTATAACATGTAGCCACATAAGACGCAACACACGCGCGCGCACACACACACCGCATGTGCATAATGCGTCTCCAACATAAACACAGTACGCATGGCGAGTCTGGCAAACGCGCGATTCTGCATGACATCCACACACAGCACATATTTGACAAGCAGACCGAGCGATGGGACTAAAATCGAGATCATAACAAGAATCATATGCATACCGCGCGCTTAATTCAGAAACACAAGAGAACGGCATCATCTCTGAGATTTGGCATTTATATATACAGCTGTGGCGGAGCGAGGCTTTCTGGAATGTGTCTCCGAATCACAACGTTTTCCCTCGTGTAACGTCACATAAACACGCTTTCATCCACACACACACACACACACACACACACACACACTGCGCATATGAATAATACAGCATGATACAAACACGCAAGTTTCGTCTTGTTTTCAATCCAAATATAGCGCAAATATTTATATCTGCGTACCCACGAGCGACCTTAATATTTATCAAAGGTAAAATATTCTCTTTGAATGAATAGTAATTATAATAAATAAATAAATAAATAAATAAATAAATAACCACATTTGATATCGATCGAACCTTTAAATAAACGAATACAATTTTCAAAAAAGGCTTCTATTTTGGAACTGCCCTTTGAAAGGCTTCTATGACATCATTTTTCGAACGTTCTCCATTTGGAACGTCTTCTATTTTCTTTTAAACGGTATGAGCTCATGCTAAACAGAAAGTAAAGCACGCGACTTTAGTAAAAGCAGAACGTATCTGTTGCTACAGATCTGAGATCAGCGCTTTAATTTACATCGCAATATTAGGGGGAAAAGCACGCGAACTGATTTCAGATCAGGCTCTGGGTGCAAGGGTAAAATAATATACACATGGGCAGCCTGTTATCCAACACGCCCCCCTGTCCCCGTGCATGCTGCTCTAGAGTCCCTGCATTCATCCATCCATCTATCCATCCATCCATCCCCGCGTGCGCACCGACATTAAGCCCCTTAAATGCGGAGAAACATGCGCCTGTACCTGCGGCGGTGCCTGTGCCTGGATCCCGGTGCTCTGGAGCCTCCTGCAACGCGGAAAATGGCAGATATTCCCGGTCAGTGGTAGGCAGGCAGACACGTCTCTCTCTCTCTCGCTCTCTCTCTCTCTATTTCACTTTCCTCCTTCCCTTTGCTGCCATGTTCGCATCGGGGCGGGGGCTGAGGTGCTGTTTGGAGGAGAAAAAGGGGGCTCAGGGGGATAAGAAAGCAATTAGAGGGCAGTCCTGTCTTACTTCCAGACTGAATGTATAATGGAATTAGCTCAGGGTGGGTTTGCAGACCCCAATGCATATGTGTGCGAATGCTGATTTTTGCGGAGGGGGGAGTCGATTGGAGACCACCTGCTCAAGCTGGAAGAGAGAGAAAGAGAGAGAGACAGAGAGAGAGAGAGAGAGAGAGAGAGAGAGAGATGGAGGGGAGATATGTGAGATATGTCAGCTTCAAAGGCTGTCTCACAGGTTAGCAATCTCTCATCAGAGCGCAGTGTGTGTGTGTGTGTGTGTGTGTGTGGTGCGGATCGACGAGGCGCGAGTTAAAAGAGTTCACTTTTTTTGATGAAAAGAGAGAGCCATAGGATAGAAAAAAATCACAAATGAGACCTTTTGAATATTTCAATAATTTTTTCCCTAAACTATTTCATATTTTAAATCTAAACAGGCCCCGATGACTCATCCTGCACTCATGCATATGCAATTTCTTTGCCCAATCAAATGAGCTATAGTGTGAGGATGCCCCTCCCCCACCTGTCACCTGCATAAAAATAGCAAAACAAGTAAACAAGACGGTTTTAGCAGTTTCAAATATCAACACAATTAAAAAAGAGGTGCTTTAAAGTAATTTTATGTTGCTAAAGCCTGTCCCGTTTTCAAAATAAGAGTCCCACAAATATGATAGACACACTTAAAGTTAAGGGAAACGATTATTGTTGTAATCTCACTAAGAAACACTGAGGCCAAACACAGCTTGAGCTGTTTTTTTGTCCAATAAAATGAGCTATATTGTGAGAAGGCCCCTCCCCCACATCACCTGCATCCAATTAGATGTGATAGGAAAGAAAGAAAACCACAAATGAGACCTTTTGAATATTTCAACGATTACTTTTCTTTCCTAGACAGCACAGAGAGTGCATTGAAGATAAATGGAGACCCCAGTGTGAAGAGACTTTTAGGCTATTTCATATTTTAAATCTACAACTGGCCCTGATGACTCATCCTGCACTCATGCATATGCATTATTTTTTGCCCAATGAAATGAGCTATAGTGTGAGAATGCCCCTCCCCCACGTGTCACATGCATAAAAATCAAGTAAACAAGATGGTTTTTACAGTTTCAAATGTCAACACAAGCAAAAAAGCACCCAAAAAGTAATTTTATGTGGCTTATAAGGTACTAAAGCTTATCCCATTTTCAAAATAAGAGTCTCATATTTATAATAAAAGCTTAGATATACTTAATATTAAGGGAAAAGGATCATTGTTGTAATCTCACTAGCAAACATTGTGGCCAAACCTGGCTTAAGATATTTTTTTTGCCCAATCAAATGAGCTGTAGTGTGAGAAAGCCCCTCCCCCACATCACCTGCATCCAATTGGATGCCATAGGATAATCAATCATACAAAATCACAACTGAGACCTTTTATATACATATATATTTTTCCAAGACAGCATCGAGATTGCATGAAGACAACCGGAGACCACTGTGAAGTGAGTTTAAGGCAATTTAATCATTTAAATCTACAACAAACCCTGATGACTCATCCTGCACTCATGCATATGCAAAGTTTTTGCCCAATCAATTGAGCTATAGTCAGGAAATCATTTTATAATCTGTATATCCAGCATTTTGCGTTCTGATGAGCTGTAAACATGATGCTTTGTGATCATGCATTGTGGCTTGCTTCACAAAACTACTGCTTTACTACTCCTTAAAGCAAGTCCCATTTTCAAAATAAGAGTCCCGCATATATATAGTAAGTATAATAAAAGCTTAGATAAACTTACAACTAACGGAAAAATGATCGTCGTTGTAATGTCACTAGGAAACATTGTGGGCAAACAAGGCTTAAGCTGTTTATTTTTGCCCAATAAAATGATCTATAGAGTGAGAATGCCCCTCCCCCACATCACCTGCATCCGATTAGCAGTAGCAAAATAAGTAAACAAGAATTATTTTGCAGTTTTAAATGTCAACACAAGCACTTCAGCGTGATTATATGTTTCTTATAAGGTAATCTGATAATAACACTGCTTTTAACATAATAACACAAGCAGCAATTAATATCCACCTGTGAGTAAACGGATGTGTTTATTGGCATCTGTTTGTTTAAGAGAAATGACAGTAAGAGCTGAGTGATATGACACCATGCATAAATGTGAATCAAACACTTATATTCAGCAGTCTACATGTGTGTGTGCTGCCTTATTACAAACATGCACAGCAGATTTCACAATATACACATTAATTTAGAAAATATATATATTTAAACAGAGCTCTTTGTCCTGTCCTGTTTTCAAAATAAGAGTCCAACATATATAGTTAGTATAATAAAAGCATAGACTTTACTCTTTAGCTGTTTTGTACTGTGTGTTTGTAGTTGCCTAGATCTGTTTGTACATTGTACGGCATTCTGGATCACTTATCATTGTGTTTAAATGTGTTTTATTAATAAATGTTGTTGTTGCTGTTGTAATATGTACCAATACAGAGCCTTTAGGTTCAATTGTGTACTGTTTATGAATGTACCAGCTCTCACACATTTATATCTAAGAGTGTATCTCTGTAGTCTAAACAAATACATGTCATTTGGGTCTATTTTTACTAATAAGGCATTTTAGGACAGACATCTGAGACCCATTTGATGCTCTAAAGACGCACAAGAGACTTGTTTTTTCCTCTGGAGAGAAACACGGAGGCTGGACAGATTTAATGATGCAGAGGCCCGTGTGGAGTCAGATCAGTCTCAAAAATAATATGGTTCAAAAATAAAATTCATACATGCAAAATTCACATTTCAATATACAATTCTTATTCTCATAAACACACTAATAAAATTAATTAAATACAAAACACAATTCATAAATATGCAAATCCAATTGGTAAATTCGAAACAATTCTTAAATATACAAATCCAATTCGTAAATATGCATATACAATTTGTAAACTCAAAACACAATTCATAAATATGCAAATCTAATTTCTGAATTCAAAATATAATTCATAAATACACAAATCCAATTTGTAATTTCAAAATAAATCATAAATATGCTAATTTAATGTGTCAATTCACAACACAATACATAAATACTCAAATCCAAATGTTAAATTCAAGCACAATTAGTAAACATGCAAATTCAATTCGTCAATTCAAACACAATTCATTCAATCATTAATTTTCTTTTTGGCTTAGTCCCTTTATTAATCAGGGGTCACCACAGCGGAATGAACCGCCAACTTATCCAGCACATGCTTTACGCATCGGATGCCCTTCCAACTGCAACCCATCAATGGGAAACATCCATATACACTTATTCACACACATACACTACGGACAATTTTAGCTTACCCAATTCACCTGTACCGCATGTCTTTGGACTTGTGAGGGAAACCGGAGCAGCCGGAGGAAACCCACGCCAACACAGGGAGAACATGCAAACTCCACACAGAAATGCCAACTGATCCAGCCGAGGCTCAAACCAACACAATTCATAAATGTACAAATCCAATTTGTAAATACGCAATACCAACTCGTAAATGCAAAACTATTAATAAATATGCAAAATCAATTCGTCAATTCAAAACAACTCATGAATACACAAATCCAATTGTGTAAATTCAAAACAATTTATAAATATGCAAATTTAATTCATAAATTCAAAACAATTCATAAATCCAAATGATAAATTCAAAAGAATTAGTATGCAAATCCAATTAATAAATTCAAACACAATTTAAAAATATGCAAATCAACTAATATGCAAATCCAATTAATAAATTCAAACACAATTCATAAATTTGGAAATCCAATTTGTAATATATGCTAATTTTATGTCAATTCAAAACACAATTCATAAATGAAACAATCAAATTCCTAAATTCAAAATGCAATTTATGAGCAAATCCAATTCATAAAATGCAAAACACAACTTGTATATACGTAAATCCTATTAGTAAACTCAAAACAATTCATAAATATGCAAATTTAATTCGTAAATTTATAAATACATAAAACTAATTGATAAAATCAAAACAAATAGTAAATATGCAAATCCAATTCTTAAAGTCAAACACAATTTATAAATATGCAAATTCAATTTGTAAATATGCAAATTCAATGAATAAATTCAAACACAATTCATAAATATGTAAATCCAATTCGTAAATTCAAACACAATTTATAAATATCTAAATCAAATTAGAAAATATTCAAATCCAATTCATAAAGGCAAAACAATGATTAAACATGCAAATACAACTCATAAATACACAAATCCAATTGTGTAAATTCAAAACAATTCACAAATATGCTAATTTAATTTGTCAATTCAAAACACAATTCATAAATCCACAAATCCAATTCCTAAATTCAAAACGCAATTGATAAATACGCAAATCCAATTCATAAAACACAACACACAATTCGTAAATACACAAATTCAAATGATAAACTCTAAACAATTAGTAAATATGCAAATCCAATGAGTAAATATGCTAATCTAGTTCATAAATTCAAACACAACTAATAAATATGCAAATCCAATTATTAATTATGCAAATCCAATTCGTCAATTCAAACACAATTCGTAAATACACTAATCCACTTAATTTACACAATTTTTAAAGCGTTTTACTTTTGAATTCTGCAATTGTGTTCTGAATTTACGAATTATATTTTGTGAATGTGAACTGTACTGTGCATGTGGGACTTTTACTTTGCAAACGTGTTATTTTTGAGACTAAACTGACCGCATATAGGCTTGTGCCAGTGACTATGATCGTCTGCGTGTGCGTGTGTGTCCTCACTGACAAGATAAAAAGAGTGTGTGTGTGTGTGTGTGTGTGTGTGGGTCAGAGATTGTGCCATGAATAAAAATAAGGCACTGAGCACACTGAAAAGCTTTCTGCCTGTAATTGCAAGTCCAGCTCTTTATTCTGTCTTCAAATCAGGAATCCAGAACAACCTTCATTTCAGCTTCATCCACATCATAAATGCAACAAAACCCCATTAAACACGCCGGTCGTATATTGAAGGGCTGGATTGCAGCATTTCAGACAGTATTTCTCTTCACGTTTACCGTCAGCGGCTGGCGGGGTAAAGCCATTGATTTGGGATTTTATTTCTCTCCAGACATCATGCGCCGCTGTGCGACCTTGAAGACGCAAGACTGATATTTTACATGCGCATTTCCCATCTACAATAACACACTTATTCACACAATCACTGACTTTCTTTCTTTTTGATGACAGAATTCAAAAATAAGCAATAAAATAACTGTAATAATCACTAGATAATGTTAAATATTATCTATCTAATATTTAATAAGTTATGATATTTTATTTAGAATTTAAAAATATCCTGTTCAATTCATCAGATATTATTATATAATACATAATGGAGTACAGATTATATACACTCACCGGCCACTTTATTAGGTACAACTGCTTGTTATTGCAAATCTCTAATCAGCCAATCACATGGCAGCAGCTCACTGCATTTAGGCATGTAGACATGGTCAAGACGATCTGCTGCAGGTCAAACTGAGCATCAGAATGGGGAGGAAAGGGGATTTAGGTGACTTTGAACGTGGCATGGTTTTTGCTGCCAGACGGGCTGCTCTGAGTATTTCAGAAACTGCTGATCTACTGGGATTTTCACGCACAACCATCTCTAGGGTTTACAGAGAATGGTCCGACAAAGAGGAAATATCCAGTGAGCGGCAGTTCTGTGGGCGCAAATGCCTTGTTGATGCCAGAGGTCAGAGGAGAATGGCCAGACTGGTTCCAGCTGATAGAAAGGCAACAGTAACTCAAATAAGCACTCGTTACAACCGAGGTCTGCAGAAGAGCATCTCTGAACACACAACACGTCCAACCTTGAGGCGGATGGGCTACAGCAGCAGAAGACCACACCGGGTGCCGCTCCTGTCAGCTAAGAACAGGAAACTGAGGCTACAATTCACACAGGCTCACCAAAACTGGACAATAGAAGATTGGAGAAACGTTGCCTGGTCTGATGAGTCTCCATTTCTGCTGACACATTCGGATGCTCGGCTCACAATTTGGCCTCAACAACATGAAAGCATGGATCCATCCTGCCTTGTATCAGCGGTTCAGGCTGCTGGTGGTGGTGTAATGGTGTGGGGGAGATTTTCTTTGGGTCCATTAGTACCAATTGAGCATGGTGTCAACACCACAGCCTACCTGAGTATTGTTGCTGACCATGTCCATCCCTTTATGAGCACAGTGTCTCCATCTTCTGATGGCTACTTCCAGCAGGATAACACACCATGTCATAAAGCGCCAATCATCTCAGACTGGTTTCTTGAACATGACAATGAGTTCACTGTACTCAAATGGCCTCCACACTATCTTTATCTCCCTCACACACACACACACACACACACACACACACACACACACACACACAAACACACGCACACAGTTTCAAGTACGCACACACACTCACTATATTTCTCTCCCTCTATCTCTCTCCCCCACACACACCTCTCCATTGATCATGAGGATTGTGTTTGTGTGTGCGTGACCCAAAGCTCTCCTCATTATCGTTTCCTCCGTGTGTGTGTGTGTGTTTGTGTGTTCTCCGTTAAACGCAGAAGAAGAAAGAAACAGCGCTTCATTAATTGCTGCTCGGCGCCTCATTAGTGCGTCTCGAACACACACGAGTGTGTGACAAAACCTGACCATCAACCAGCCACAAACCAATCACACACACGCACGCACGCACGCACACACACACACACACACACACACATTTTATCTGCAGATTTTTGACTCACTATAACTATAAGATGTGTTATATTTATGTGTCTATATATATATAATGTGTGTGGGTGCGTGTGCGTGTGTGTAAAAGAGAAAGTGTGTATATCAATATGTACGTGTTTGTGAATGTGTGTGCTCACATGCATGTGTGCTCACTGTGTGCCTGTGTATTTGAGTGTTTATGTGTTCAGTGTGTGTGTGTGTGTGTATATATACAGTAAGTGTGTGTATCAATATGTCAATGTGTGTGTGTGTGTGTGAGTTGTGAACGTGTGCTCACATGTGTGTATGTTTGTGTGTATGAGACCATATGTGTGTTCAGCGAGTGTGTATTTAAGTGTTTGTGTTCAGTGTGTGTGTGTATTAATATGTCAGTGTGTGTGTGTGTGAGTTTGAGAACGTATGTGCACACATGCGTGTGTATTTGAGTGTTTATGTGTTTAGCATGTGTATCAATATGTCAATATGTGTGTGTGTGTGTTTGTGAATGTGTGTGCCCACATGCGTGTGTGTTCAGCGAGTGTGTAGTTGAGTGTTTATGTGTTCAGTGTGTGTGTGTGTGTGTGTATCAATATGTCAACATTTGTGTTTGTTTGTGAACGTGTGTGCTAATATGCATGTATGTTTGTGTGTGTGAGAGCATGTGTGTGATCAGCAAGTGTGTATTTGAGTGTTTATGTGTTCTGTGTGTGTGTGTGTGTATAAGTGTGTGTATCAATATGTCAACATTTGTGTATGTTTGTGAA